>NW_027308196.1:0-162964 GCF_047496885.1 Scyliorhinus torazame
GGCAGCCACGCAGATTTACATTCGTCGCGGGAGAGCAAGGCGGCTCAGAGAGGGTGCTGCAGAGGTGGATGCAGCAGAGGGAGTGGCTGCGGAGGGCCCCGTGCTAGGCGTTCCTGCTGCTGGCCATCACACCCAACAGGTCCAAGAGGAGGTGGAGGGTGTGGATTACCTCCACGTCGTCCGCCAGGAAGAGGGCGACGACTCCAATCCTGATGGGGCACCAGGGGATGCGCACGAGCAGGTGGTCGTGCCAAGGCGGCGGAGGCATCCCATGCAGGGACTGCATTTCCTTCGAGAACCTAATGGAGGCGGCATGTAGGAGGAGACTCCAATTGAGCCGTGAGACGGTCGGCCATATATGCCACCTAATGGCACACCTGGCACCACGCGGAACTGGGGGGAGGACATGCCATCCCAGTGAGAGTGAAGGTGACGGCCGCCCTGAATTTTTTCGCGACAGGCTCCTTCCAGACGCCGAGCAGGGACCTTTGCGGAATCAGTCAGGCCTCGGTGCACCGACGGCCTTTATGCCGTCGTGGGACAATACATTAATTTCCCGGAGGACCACGCACACCAGGCTGCCAGGGCAGCGCAATTTGCCTCAGTTGCCGGCATCCCGATTGTACAGGGCGTCATGGATGGGGGTGCACATCAACCTGCGTGCACCAATGTGGGACAGGGACGTCTTCCTGAACAGGAAGGGGACATATTTGATGAACGTCCAGGTGGTATGCGACCAGGGGATGCGAATAATGCACGTGTGCGCCCAGTACCGGGGAAGCGTGCATGGCGCCCTTATACTGCCACAGTCCAACATCCCTGTAATTTTTGAGGATCACCCCCCCCCCCCAAGATGAGGGGCTAGTTGCTGGGTGACAGGGGTTATCCGTTGCGGCCGTGGCTGATTACGCCCATACGGAGGCCGCAGACCAAGGCGGAGACCTGCTACAATGAGGCCCATGCAGCAACCAGGGGTGTAGTGGATGTGGTGATATACATCACTGTAAGTACACGAAGGGTTAATGTGCATACAACACACTGGCTAGACATTAGAGGGAACACCAGAAACATGACACACAGGCAGTCAACCAAAAGGTCAGTGAGATGGGACATGACTATTGGGCAGTCATGATACACACAGAGATGACACTACCACGGGAGGGCATTACACCAACCTATATAAAAGGACACATCACACATGCTCAGTCTCTTTCGAGTGGAGACACTCAGTGAGTACACAGGGTTGATTTGAAACACATCACACCCACCACGTGGATTGGAGCAGACTTGTTCGTCAGTCTGAGAAGCTACAGCAGGATTAACAGTAGAGTCGAATCCAAATAGGAGAATCGTTAACAGTAATAAACGTGTTAAAGCTATCTCCAAGTCTGAACCTTCCTTTGTCAGAGTGCACATCAAGGAAGCAGCCTTTGCTACGTCAAGAGCATAACAAAACAGTGGAGAGGTGCTTGGGCCTCCTTAAAATGAGGTTCCGGTGCCTGGACCGCTCTGGAGGTGCTCTACAGTACGACCCCGACAGGGCCGGAAGAATCGTCGTTGCATGTTGCGTCTTGCACAACAGAGGGACGATGTAATGGAGGAGGATGAAGCAGTTGAGCCCGATGAGGCATCGACTCTGAACATGAGAAGGAGGAGGAGGAGGAGGGGAGGAGGAGGAGGAGGAGGAGGGGGACGATGGGAGGGCGGCGCGGCACGGACACCTCCGGGGTGCGGGATATGGCCGGGAGGCTGCACGACGCCACCGTTTAGGGCAGCAAGCATGCGATGACCCAAAGAAGGGTGCAGTCACAATGTTGGGGGTTTACTACAGGCCTCCCAACAGCCAAGGGAGATAGAGGAGCAGATAGGTAGACAGATTTTGGAAAAGAGTAAAAACAACAGGGTTGTTGTGATGGGAGACTTCAACTTCCCCAATATTGACTGGGACTCACTTAGTGCCAGGGGCTTAAATGGGGCAGAGTTTGTAAGGAGCATCCAGGAGGGCTTCTTAAAACAATATGCAGACAGTCCAACTAGGGCTGGGGCTGTACTGGACTTGATATTGGGGAATGAGCCTGGTCAGGTGATAGAAGTTTCAGTGGGCGAGCATTTCGGGAACAGTGACCACAATTCAGTAAGTTTTAAAGTGCTGGTGGACAAGGCTAAGAGTGGTCCTCGGGTCAATGTGCTAAACTGGGGGAAGGCTAATTATAAAAATATTAGGCAGGAACTGAAGAACCTAGATTGGGAGCGGATGTTTGAGGGTAAATCAGCATCTGACATGTGGGAGGCTTTCAAGTGTCAGTTGAAAGGAATTCAGGACCGGCATGTTCCTGAGCGGAAGAAGGATAAATACTGCTAATTTCGGGAACCTTGGATAACGAGAGATATTGTAGGCCTCGTCAAAAGGAAAAAGGAGGCATTTGTCAGGGCCAGAAGGCTGGGAACAGACGAAGCCTGTGTGGGATATAAGGAAAGTAGGAAGGAACTTAAGCAAGGAGTCAGGAAGGCTAAAAGGGGTCACGAAAAGTCATTGGCAAATAGGGTTAAGGAAAGCCCCAAGGCTTTTTACACGTACATAAAAAGCAAGAGGGTAGCCAGGGAAAGGGTTGGCCCACTGAAGGATAGGCAAGGGAACCTATGTGTGGAGCCAGAGGAAATGGGCGAGATACTAAATTAATACTTTGCATCAGTATTCACCAAAGGGAAGGAATTGGTGAACGTTGAGTCTGTAGAAGGGTGTGTAGATAGCCTGGGTCACATTGAGATCCAAAAAGACGAGGTGTTGGGCATCTTGAAAAATATTACAGTAGATACGTCCCCAGGGCCTGATGGGATCTACCCCAGAATACTGAAGGAGGCTAGAGAGGAAATTGCTGAGGCCTTGACAGAAATCTTTGGATCCTCACTGTCTTCAGGTGATGTCCCGGAGGACTGGAGAACAGCCAATGTTGTTCCTTTGTTTAAGAACGGTAGCAAGGATAATCCAGGGAACTACAGGCCGGTGAGCCTTACGTCAGTGGTAGGGAAATTACTGGAGAGAATTCTTCGAGACAGGATCTACTCCCATTTGGAAACAAATGGACGTATTAGTGAGAGGCAGCATGGTTTTGTGAAGGGGAGATCGTGTCTCACTAACTTGATAGAGTTTTTCGAAGAGGTCACAAAGATGATTGATGCAGGTAGGGCAGTGGATGTTGTCTATATGGACTTCAGTAAGGCCTTTGACAAGGTCACTCATGGTAGACTGGTACAAAGGGTGAAGTCAAACGGGATCAGGGGTGAGCTGGCAAGGTGGATACAGAACTGGCTAGGTCATAGAAGGCAGAGAGTAGCAATGGAAGGGTACTTTTCCAATTGGATGGCTGTGACTAGTGGTGTTCCGCAGGGATCAGTGCTGGGACCTTTGCTGTTTGTAGTTTATATAAATGATTTGGAGGAAAATGTAACTGGTCTGATTAGCAAGTTTGCAACAAAGGTTGGTGGAATTGCGGATAGCGATGAGGACTGTCAGAGGATACAGCAGGATTTAGATCGTTTGGAGACTTGGGCGGAGAGATGGCAGATGGAGTTTAATCCGGACAAATGTGAGGTAATGCATTTTGGAAGGTCTAATGCAGGTAGGGAATATACAGTAAATTGTCGAACCCTCAAGAGTATTGAAAGTCAGAGAGATCTAGGTGTACAGGTCCACAGGTCACTGAAAGGGGCAACACAGGTGGAGAAGGTAGTCAAGAAGGCATACGGCATGCTTGCCTTCATTGGCTGGGGCATTGAGTATAATTGGCAAGTCATGTTGCAGCTGTATAGAACCTTAGTTAGGCCACACTTGGAGTATAATGTTCAATTCTGGTCGCCACACTACCAGAAGGATGTGGAGGCTTTAGAGAGGGTGCAGAAGAGATTTACCAGGATATTGCCTGGTATGGAGGGCATTAGCTATGAGGAGCAGTTGAATAAACACGGTTTGTTCTCACTGGAACGACGGAGGTTGAGGGGTGACATGATAAATGTCTACAAAATTATGAGGGGCATAGACAGAGTGGATAGTCAGGGTCTTTTCCCCAGGGCAGATGGGTCAATTACTAGGGGGCATAGGTTTAAGGTGTGAGGGGAAAAGTTTAGAGGAGATGTACGAGGCAAGTTTTTTACACAGACAGTAGTGGGTACCTGGAACTTGCTGCTGGAGGAGGTGGTGGAAGCAGGGACGATAGTGACATTTAAGGGGCATCTTGTCAAATACATGAATAGGATGGGAATAGAGGGATATGGACCCAGGAAGTGTAGAAGATTGTAGTTTATTCGGGCAGCATGGTCGGCACGGGCTTGGAGGGCCGAAGGGCCTGTTCCTGTGTTGTACTTTTCTTTGTTCTTTGTTCTTTGATGCGTTGATTGCCACTCGATTCGCACACTAGGAGGAGGGCATCATTGTTCAGGGCACTTGCACCATTGACCGCGCGCACTGGCACTACCAAGCACCCCCCTCACCCATCTCCCGCACCATTGCACAACCCTTCCACACACCGCACCACTCTCAAGCAACACTACACCTGCGGCACCTCGTCACTGTCGGTACACTTTTACTTCCGTTAGCGGGTATGAAGAGTGCCATGTTGGATCATGACAACCCGCTCTGCGATAAGCTGTGAGCTACAGATCACTACTGAATGTCTGACTCATGGCCATCTCTGAACACCACCACCTCGGTGTCCCCTCTATGCATCACGGACACTCCATCACATGTCCATATGGGGCAGCAGGCGTCGGAGCACTGGGGACGACGGCGTGTTTGGTGTTCTGGGGGGGGGGGGCACATCCGTCCTCACCCTTGCAATGATTTTCGGACACCATCGTCACCAGGCACCTTCACCCCCCCCCCCCCCCCTCCTCCCAGGCACCGGAACTAGGACAGACGCATGTAGGTTTGGTGGAACAACTTCAATTGTGATATTGAAAGACATGTGCCCTAGCCCCTATAACTAATTTGGCACCCGAGCCAACTTACTACGTGTCTAACTTTTTTGCCTCACGGGCCCTAGCACTATGTCTAGGTGTTCCCCCAGACAGTGCATCAGGAGTGGAGGCGGACCACTGAGAATCCTGCCCTTCGACGTTGCTCCCCGTCGGTGTGCGCTTCCTGGGGCGGCCCGGCCTGGATGGGCCAGGCTGCTCGGCAGGCGTGCTGGATGGTGTGATGCCACCCTCCCCTGCCCACTGCCCATCAGATGCACCAGGGACAGGACGGGGGAGTGTGAGTGTTACGGTCCCTCCCTTGCTGGGGTAACCGGGACAGGCACCGGGAACCTCTCCCTCGGGGATCCCGTTGGCCCCTGGGCTTCTTTAAGGGACAGTGGTGCGTGTGGAGGCAAGCCCCGTTGCACCACCGACACCTGGCGCTGCCAGTCCTGGAGGCACGCTGTGGAATCGACCAAATTCTGAACGTTCCCAGCAATGGAGCCCAGGGAGTGTGCCATCCCTGTCAGGGACAGCGCTACCTCCCGCTGGGTCTGTGCGACGCCATCCATCACATGGACAAGGCCGACGATGCTTTCAGCGATGGCCTGCTGAGACTGGGCCAGAGCCCGGAGCGCGGCGGCAATGTCCATGTGGCTCTGGAGCTTGGCTGCCTGTGAGTGGGCAGCCCTGTCATGGGCCACGGATGACGCGTGCGCACTAAGCCCCACGCCCTGAAGAACCTGACCCATGGCCAAAACGGTTCCCCCATTGCCTCCATCGCGGACACCACCCGTGCGGTGTCGGCCTGGGTTTCAACCATGACCGGCACCACTCCCTGCTCGTGGACGCGGGTGGACTCCTCCAGCTGCGTCTGCAGTTGCCGGAAGACAGCCGTCATCCCGTCGTCTGGTCCCTGGGGTTGCAATTGCATTGGGTCTGTCGGTGGCCCTGGAACGCCCAGGAACCCGGGAGCCACCTGGGCAGCAGCTGAGTACTGGGCCTGGCCTGCCCTCTGACCATCCAGTCCCTCTGCTGCTCCTACCTCCACCTGCTGTGCCAGTTCAGCTGTGTGGTGCAGACCAGTCTGTGAACCAGAAGCCTCGTCACTTACTTGCCCAACCGAGGTGAGTGTATCTGCGATGGCTGAGGTGATGGGTGACAGCAGTGCCGCGGCCGCTAGGTCCTCGTCTGTCCCCAGCTCTGGGGTCTCCTGGCTGGAACCTTGGCCCGGTGCATTGACACCACGGCCCATGCAGGAGCCGTGCCCCTGTGCCTCGTATGTCACAACGTCCTCTGTGCGTCACTGTCCTGAGGGGCTGTCCTGTCGCCGTCACTGTCCTGGCTTACTGTACCCTCCTCATCCGTCTCACTGTCATATAAGTCATTACTGTCCGTCCTGACATCCCTGTCTGTCCTCTGTGCATCACACCTCGATGCCCCAACCTCAGAGGATGGCCCTCCTGCCCGTGATCCTTCCCATGCATCCCTGTGGCCGGAAGAGGTTGGAGCTGCACGGTGGTGGAGTGACCGAGCAGTTCCTCGGCGGTGCTCGTGTGGCCCTGGAGGACACAGTAAGGCACGTTTCGTTAGACACGTGGGGTCGTATGTGAGGGGGTGGAGGGGTCAATGTGAGGGTGTGGACATGGGGGTGGTGCAGTGTCAGGCGGTGGGGTGTGAGGGGGTGGACTTTTGGAGTGGTGCAGTGTCAGGCGGTGGGGTGTGAGGGGGTGGACTGTGGGGGTGGTGCAGTGTCAGGCGGTGGGGTGTGAGGGAGTGGACTGTGGGGGGTGGTGCAGTGTCAGGCGGTGGGGTGTGAGGGGGTGGACTGTGGGGGTGGTGCAGTGTCAGGCGGTGGGGAGGTGAGGGGGTGGACTGTGGGGGTGGTGCAGTGTCAGGCGGTGGGGTGTGAGGAGGTGGACTGTGGGGGGTGGTGCAGTGTCAGGCGGTGGGGTGTGAGGGGGTGGACTTTTGGAGTGGTGCAGTGTCAGGCGGTGGGGTGTGAGGGGGTGGACTGTGGGGGTGGTGCAGTGTCAGGCGGTGGGGGGGTGAGGGGGTAGACTGTGGAGGTGGTGCAGTGTCAGGCGGTGGGGTGTGAGGGGGTGGACTGTGGGGGGTGGTGCAGTGTCAGGCGGTGGGATGTGAGGGGGTGGACTGTGGGGGGTGGTGCAGTGTCAGGCGGTGGGGTGTGAGGGGGTGGACTGTGGGGGTGGTGCAGTGTCAGGCGGTGGGGTGTGAGGGGGTGGACTGTGGGGGGTGGTGCAGTGTCAGGCGGTGGGGTGTGAGGGGGTGGACTGTGGGGAGTGGTGCAGTGTCAGGCGGTGGGGTGTGAGGGGGTGGACTGTGGGGGTGGTGCAGTGTCAGGCGGTGGGGTGTGAGGGGGTGGACTGTGGGGGGTGGTGCAGTGTCAGGCGGTGGGGTGTGAGGGGGTGGACTGTGGGGGTGGTGCAGTGTCAGGCGGTGGGGTGTGAGGGGGTGGACTGTGGGGGGTGGTGCAGTGTCAGGCGGTGGGGTGTGAGGGGGTGGACTGTGGGGGTGGTGCAGTGTCAGGCGGTGGGGTGTGAGGGGGTGGACTTTTGGGGTGGTGCAGTGTCAGGTGGTGGGGTGTGAGGGGGTGGCCTGTCGGGGTGGTGCAATGTCAGGTGGTGGGGTGTGAGGGGGGTGGTGTGTAAGGGGGGTGGGGGTACTGATGGGCTGAGGGACTGCATGCATTCAGTGGATTCTCACTTGGTGCTTCGCCTCCGACCTGGCACGGCGCTCCTGTCCGGCTGGCGGCTCCCCCAGCAAGGTCCAGTGCCATTTGCTCATAGATGGTACGGGGGTGCAGCTGAGGTGATCCCCCTCCCGTTCTTGCACGCTCCCTCTGATTGTGAGCTGTCTTGCCCTTGTTGGGGGGGGGGGGGGGTGGAGGGGATGAACCTCAGGGTTAGGCGGACATTCGCAGGACACACACATGAACGCAACATTATCACAAGGTGGGAACACAAGGACAAACGCCATGCACCTGCCCACTGGGTGTGGTGGGGGGTTCCACATGTGTCCCGGATGCAACTTGGGGCCCCCCCAGGCATGAGCCCGGGGGGGGGGGGGGGGGGTGGGGGTGGGGGGGGGGGGGGTGGGGGTGTTGCCCGGGGAGAGTGTCAGGATACTCACCCTCGCTGCCCTCGTGAGGTCGTGCAGTTTCTTCCTGCACAGGTCTCCAGTGCGGGGCATGTGCCCCACAGTGCTGACGGCCGTCCCAACCTCTCACCATCCACGCCTCACGGTGCTGCATGGCTGCCTGTGTCCACGCCTGGGGAAGAGGATGGCCCGGCACTCCTCCACAGCCTCCAGACGTGCCTCTAGGTGGCTGTCCCGGAAGCGGGGAGCGGTGTGACGGGGCTCGTCCATGTCTGACCCCGGTCTCTGTGCCGATCCGCGCACTTCCTCATACCCAGCGCGGCGTCATCCTGGCGTCGTGCGATGAGGCCGCTGGTCCTGCGCAACGCCCACCGTGTTTCTCGCGGTGCCACTGCTGGCCCCTTTTCTGGCTCTGACTCGGTCGCGGCAGGGGCCTGTTCGCGCCATCGTGAAACATGATGGCGTTCATGATGGCGCGGGCACTTAGTCCCGTGATCGGAGAATCGCCCCCAACTATCTTTGACCGCACAGGATTCTGATATTCTTTTTATTCCCCCACTGTCTATGTTGTACAAAGGTGTAGACTGTTGAATATCTTCTTGCTTTTGTTTTGCTGCCCAACGCGGGTTTGCTTTCGCACGGCACCAGGTCGCCAAAGCAACTTCAGTTGCTTGCGGAAAAATAATTCATCCTAACAAGTTGTCACAGGTTTTGTTTACAACGCTTTGTAGTCGTAACTCTTTAGCACTGTAAATATGCATAGTTTTGTTTTAATTAGTTGCTCAGTAAGGAGTTCAGGCAGGGAGCACACTCATTAGCAACAGGGTTAGATGTCAGTATTAATAACATGTATTTACATTTATTTAATATTTACAGTGCTGAAGCATTCACTGATAGAAATTCAAATTGACTCCATGAAAAACCATTAACATATCCAGTTATTGTGGCTATCTTTGTCTATAACTTCCAATTTCAAATCCCAATAGAATGCACTCCCATTGTCATTTAATTGAATTGTTTAATTTGTTTTCTCACCTCAGGTAAGGTTATGATTTTGAGTGAAATGGGGAACTCTTGTGCCAACCTGTGTCTGTCAGTAGCGAGCGGATGCAATTAACACACTTTTGTGATAATTACCAGTGCTCCAATTAAGGTAGCTAAGAAATAGCCATAAGTTAATAGTGATGATAAATGCGAGAGGAGTGCTTTTAGAATATATTGTAGTTTATTTAGTATCAATGAACAAATATCAGTGCTCAGAAGACAGAGTTAATATATTTTAACGAATAAATGTATTGCTGAGGCAGCGCAGTGGTGCAGTGGTTAGCACTGCTGCCTCAAGGTGCCGAGGACCCAGGTTCGATCTCGGGTCATTGTCCGTGTGGAGTTAGCATAGTCGCCCCATGTCTGTCTGGGTCTCACCCCCACAACTAAAAGATGTGCCGGGTAGGTGGATTGGCCACGCTAATTGCTCCTTAACTGGAAAAAAAAGAATTGGGCACTTACACATTTTAAAAAATAATAATTAATAAATTTGCCGCTGGACCTCTACACGGTGGCATTATCTCTTCAGTCACAAAATTCATCTATGCATTCACACTCTTTTCCCTTGGTTTCTGTGGCTATTAGCACTCTTTTTCCCTGGTTTCTGTGGCTATAACTCATCTTTCAGTCCCTCACCCCACAGTATAAATATTTCCCATTTTCTATGCCTTTTAACTTTGACAAAGGGTCATCTGGACTTGAAACGTGAGCTCTTTTCTCTCCTTACAGATGCTGCCAGACCAGCTGAGATTTTCCAGCATTTTCTACTTGGGTTATACAACATAAGTTTGCTGGAGAAAACAAGCGCTCAAGATGGGAGGTGTAAATAGGCATATTCTAAATGAATTACCACTCCATCTTACATTGGGTATTGCTACAATGTCTACCACTGATGGTTATTAAATCCCAAATACTATGCTATGATGATATTTAATTTCCTACTTCAGAGCACAGTACATCCAAAATAATTTGTTGTGAACCTACTTTCCACTATTTCGGAAACTGGCTTTCAGTTACTTTCTAAAAACTGCAATGTTGCCTCCGTTGTTTTGTAGAGGTTCGAGTGCAGAGTATAAAGTTACTGAATCAGGGCCATTCGGGTGCACACCGGGATCTGTGATTAAGCAAGTCAAATGACAATAATAAAGGTTGAAAAGCCAATGAAAGCAGAGCACCTTTCTGGATATCATCATCAAATTTGGAATTGGCAATGAATCATAGAACTGACCCATGTACAAACACATTGTGCAAATTTTAGGAGAGTGGTATGCATTGTTACATTGAACTTGCTTTTAAACTGTGCCAACATTTCCATGTGAGGCGCTTTAATGCCAACCGGGTTTTTGCTCTCTGAAAGAATCCGTTCACACTTTACAAATTTCCAGCTAGAAAATAGGACATTACCGTCCGCCACACATCATTATTACCGAGCTGCAACTTAGAAAACATGTTCTCCAACAAACTGCCAATTAAAAACAAAGGAAAAGTAAACAGAATTTAAGAAGAATAAGGTATACGCACAAGGAAGGACTCCAGAGGAATTGCACGATGCGTGGAAAATATTAAATGCCACAGGGTATTTATTATATAAAGAAATGCATCTGTATCGTGAATGGGAACCTAATAACTAATTAACATAAAAATCTGGAAATGCACCAATCAGTCAGTATCTCTATATAAAAACACAAGCTAACATTTTTAAAAGCCTTTTCATCTTTCAGCTGAAACACTAATGTGATGTTTCTCTTCACAGATGTTAACTGATCTGCTGTGTATTTCCACAATGGGCAGTGGTCCACAATGTTTTTGTATGGCTGAGAGGAAGCATTCCTTCTCTTCCAGGCCCACCATAAAAGGTTGGTTTGGAGCCGCCACTGGTACTCCCTTCAAGGTTGTTTCTTCAGTCTGCTCGGTGCCTGGTACACAAGTTGGCACAGTCAGCTGCTGTTCCACTCAACTTGCATGCTCCATGCAACAACACTTCAAAACTGCAAACAGTCTTATAAGGGACTCAAATATACTTCTGGTTACTTCAGACGAGAATGAGCCGCACCCATTTACAGGCTCACCTGTAAACACGATCGGATGAACTCTCAAACACCCATGGGCTGCTCCATTGCCATTTTCAACTGCTAGATGCCTCAAGAACATTGGCAGCTGCTTTTGAGCATCACCCTCCTGAGAACAGAAAATGAAAGCAGTAACAAAGATTTTGTATGCAAACAAAGTTATATCACAGTTGGGTATTGTGTACAGATTTGGACACCTAGAGAAATGGTTTGAAAGCAATGAGAAAAGTACAGTCTGGACTCACTTGAGTCAAAACTCCGGAAAAATAAAGCAGATAGAGATTGGCACCTGTATGACCAGATCTAAGAAGGTTAAAGATGGCCTGATAGATTTTTCAAAGGATTTTGTAAAAGGAATAATTTCCACTGGTCAGCGAGGTGGGCAACAAGGAGTTTGAAAGGAATTTGAGAGAAAATTGTTGAAAATCTTGTACTGTAGGTGATTAGAATGTAGCTTTGTAGTTCACAAACAGTTGATGAATCAAGAGCTAATTAGATCATTGCAAAGAAAGGTGGATGAATTGTGGAATAAACAGGAGGGTGGGGGTAAATTGGTTGGCTGAGGTGGCGAAAATAAAAGTCCAGATCTTATTGGCCTGTTCCTGTGTAGTAATTTTGTTTTTAATCCATTCATGGCCATTTGTTGCCCCTCCCTAATTGCCCTTGGGATGGTGGTGATTAGCCCCCTTCCTGAAACCCTGCAGTCCATCTAGTGTTGGTATACCCACTTGTATTGTTGGGGCATAAGATACAAACAAGGAGCAGGAGTAGGCCATTCAGCCCCTCAAGTCTGCTCCACCATTTTGTAAGTTCATAGTTGGTCTGATGGTAACCTGAAATCTGCATCCCACCTACCCCAACAGCCTTTCACCCTCATGCTTACCAAGTATCTATCCCCATCTGCCTTAAAAATATTCAAAAGTCTGTTTTCACCATCTTTCCAAGAGGAGAGTTCCGAAGACTCAGAGTCCTCAGAAAAAATTCTCCTCATCTCTGTATTAATGGACAATCCCTTATTTTTAAACAGTGGCCCTTAGTTCCAGATTCTCCAGAAGAGGAAACATCCTCTCCACACCCACCCTGTTAAGACGCCTCAGAATCTTACATGTTTCAATCAAGTCGCCTCTTACTGTTCTAAACTCCAGTAGATGGAAGCGTTGCCTCTCCAACCTTTCCTCACAAGACTACCTGCCCATTTCAGGTATTAGTCTAGTAAACCTTCTCTGAACTGTTTCCAACACATGTACATCCTTCCTACAATAAGGTGACCAATATTGTACACAGCAATCCTGATGTGGTCTCACTAGTGCTCTCCTCGCATTTTACGATAACATTCTATTAGCTTTCCTATTGCAAACTAGCCTTTTGCGATTCATCACTGAGACATCAAGATCCCTCTGGGAGGGCGTTCCAGGATTTTGACCCAGCAAGGTGAATTTCAATCCCAATTCTCTTCCCGCACCTAGCGGTGCATGCAAGAAGTCGTTTCTCTCTTTCCATAGCTAGTAATTCCTGGAACAGGTTGCTAGTCTGTCACCGGAGGCTAATAATTTGAGGGGTGCCTCTCCACATCAAGCACTGCTGACCAGGAGTCTCCCCTGTTCTTACCACCAGCCATTGGTTGTTTGGAAGGGTTTGCAGTTGAACACTCAGCCTGTTTGACCGCATTATGGACGCACCTCCTTTGACCATCAAGTCCTGGGGTGGAACGTCTGTCTCAGAGGGAGGGATGCTAGTTACTGCACCACAAGATCCCCCAGAAAAGTGAAGCAATGACAATATATTTCTAAATCAGGATGGTGTGTGGCTTGGAGGGGAACTTAAAGGTGGTGTTGTTCCCATGCATCTGCTGCATAATTAATGGAGAGAAAGAATAATGGACAGGAAGCACAGGTTTTGCAATGTCTTTCGCCTTTGTTCTCGGTTTCTTACCCGGTACCCAGCCTGACAGATGGGATGACAGCCTGTTAGTAGGAAGGGCTGCAACAGAAGGACACACCAGAAGAGCATTTTGGGAGATAGGAAAGATTGTGGTCAGGGGCGGAGGCAAACAGATGGATGGGGAGGTGGTGGTATTTACAGATTATTGGATCAGGAGGAAACATTCCAAATCATTCTGGCCCACAAGCTGTGCTGTAAAAGCACTCACCATGCTCCAGCCCTTCTAGCCTCATTTTGCATGTTGGGTTTCTCGAGGCCTGGATTAAAAATAGAAACACTGTTGAAATGGAAGCTCGCAGAATCCTTAAATATCTCCTCCTCAGAGTGAACTGGTCATCGTAAATGTAAATGTAAATCGCTTATTGTCACAAGTAGGCTTCAAATGAAGTTACTGTGAAAAGCCCCTAGTCGCCACATTCAGGCGCCTGTTCGGGGAGGCTGTTACGGGAATTGAACCGTGCTGCTGGCCTGCCTTGGTCTGCTTTCAATGCCAGCGATTTAGCCCTGTGCTAAACGTTCTCTCGCCCTAACTGTATTGAAACCAGAAGTGGGTGGGTTCGAACTTTCAGATGTTTTACTTTTAATTTCTCATCCAGCCCAAATCTTCCCATTTTTAGTAATTTAGCAATTACCCCCTATGTGACTGTCAGGTGTCCAGGCTGTCCTGGATATTAATTGCAAAGTAGGTCCATGTGCTCAGAAAGGGTGACTAAATTTTGACGGATTGACAATAACCCCAAAGATGGGCTGGAAAGCAGAATTAAACCCCGTCTTGTCTGTATCTGGGAATCCTAACCGGTTTCAATTACTTGCCTGGCATTGGGGCTCTAGTCTCTTTGAAGACTGCAAGAGCTGCTGGCCAATCAGAGAGCCAGAAGCAGTGGCCTTTGCTAGGACAGCAACCAGCTGGAAGCAACAGTATGGACACTGCCCTCAGAAAGGAGGGGCCGCCAGTGTTGTTCAGGTAGGCCCAGGTGAGAGGTAGGGTGGTTGGTGAGGGAAGGGGTGTGTTTCCGTAAGGGCACTGCTAATAGGGAGGAGTCCTGCATGGATCACAGAGGCCCCTTCTGGATGGTGGGTTCCTAGAATCCCGACAGTGAAGAAGGAGGTCATTCTGCCCATCGAGTTTGCACCAAGTCTTCAAAAGTGTACCCTACATAGACCTACTCTCCTACCCCCATATAACCATATAACCTACACCTCTTTAGACACTAAGGGGTAATTTATCATGGCCAATCCACCTAACCTGCAGCTCTTTGGACTGTGGGAGGAAAACGGAGCACCCGGAGGAAACTCACGCGCACACGGGAAGAATGTACAAATGCTCCACAGTCACCAAAGGTTGGAATTGAACCAGATCCCAGACACTGAGGCAGGAGTGCTAACCACTGTGCCACCGTGCCGCCCCTTGAGAGGTGGTCTCTCCACAGAGAGGATGGGCCCCTCCCGCCATTGGTGAAATGCCTACTGGCAGCAGGAAAAGATCCTTATGTGGCCCTAACATGCCTCAGTTGGCCTCTGGATGGGTAGGTCATCCTATACCTTCCCTGCTGTTGAGTGAATTCCACAATCCTTTTCCATTTCCAGAATGTCCGTGTTACCAAATTTTATACATGCTGTCCTTCTGTTTAGGATGGTTAATCGTAACTTAGTAGGGTTGATATGAAGGAGGGGGAGAGGAGTAATGTGTCCAGCAGAAATACAGTATAAGCTGATTTAACTGGATGGCCTAGTTCTGTGCTTTAAATTCTATGCAACATTGCAATGCGGGCTCTCCAAGTTGTCGTCCTTTAGATGTGCAACCCGCCTCCCCCCCCCCCCCCCCAGTGGGAGAACAGGATTACTGAATCCCCCCCCCCCCCCCACACCCAGTTAATTGCACATTGAAAATAAATTCAAACTGCACTTGACCTTCAATATCAGGGCACCAATCAGTAAGTGGAAGGTTATGATACACACGGCAGCAGTGATGAGAGAAGCACTGGGTTTTGACAAGGCCTGCATCATTTTACTTCACAATGAGATATTTCATGAACTCAAATCAATACAGCTGCGAAATAATGGAAGAAAATAATACGTATTGAATTTGTGTCTTCAAATCTTTTCTTAATTAAAAGTGTGCAAAGCTTTTGTTTTGATTTATGTACAATTGACAATATTTAATTCTGTGTCCATTGGAGGATGTAATTCGAATCGATTGGTCACAACAATTTGAATATTGGTCAATTGACCATCGGTGACATTAAAATCATATTCCTCCCGCAAACACTTTGTGTGAATTGAAGAATTTTCCCAGTGATTATGAAGCATTTTCCTGAAAACATTCAAGTCGAACAATGTATTCTTTAAGAAAAGGCCGCAGTTTAATGTAATTGTTACATTTGCATGCACCGTGTGTGCTTACAGAACAAAAATCTAACTATCTCCATCATGTAAGCTCACAACTATCCAGTATCCACAACATTTTAGGGAAAGAGTATTTCAAATTTCTACAATCCTTCACACAACAACAATGCATGTTTTTATATAACATTGTAGACATAATGAAATGTCCCAGGATCTTTCATATGAGCATTATAAACTAAGGTATGATACCAAGTCACAATTATGCCAACAAGTAATTTAATATCATTAGTCAAGCTGACAGTGTGTGTGCTGAAAGCTACATTTATTAACACACAGAGTCCTGGGGCGAAATTCTCCGTTATCGGCGGAAACTCCGCCGATCGGCGCAAAAAACGGCGCAAATCCCACTTGCGTCACGTCATAAAAATGGGCCGATAGTCTGCGGCCCAAAATGGGCTAGCAGCGACGTAACGGGATCCGCGCTTGCGCAGTGGTTCACGCCGTGCAGCGTCATACGCGCTGCACGGCGTGACGGCTCATAAGGCCGCGCAGCTCCCCCCCACCCGACCGGAACACCCGACCGCAACACCCGACTTGATGGCTGGCCGTCGCTCAGCCCCGAGGTTCGAGTCACGCGATGTGGAGGCGCTCCTGGACGCGGTGGAGCAGAGGAGGGACGCCCTGTATCCCGGGCACGGCCGCAGAGTTGCCCCACGCCACAGCCGGCGTCTGTGGAGGGAGGTGGCAGAGGCCGTCACCGCTGTGGCCCTAACACCACGGACAGGCACCCAGTGCCACAAGAAGGTGAACGACCTCGTCAGAGCAGGCAGGGTGAGCCTCCCCCATATCCCCCCCTCCCCATATCCCCCATATCCCCCCTCCCCCATATCCCCCATATCCCCCCTCCCCATATCCCCCCTCCCCCATATCCCCCCTCCCCCATATCCCCCTCCCCCATATCCCCCCTCCCCATATCCCCCATATCCCCCCTCCCCCATATTCCCCCCTCCCCCATATCCCCCCTCCCCCATATCCCCCATATCCCCCCTCCCCCATATCCCCCCTCCCCCATATCCCCTCTCCCCCATATCCCCCATATCCCCCCTCCCCCATATCCCCCCTCCCCCATATCCCCCCTCCCCCATATCCCCCATATCCCCAAGTGAATCCAGCCCTAACCTTAACCTCTGCAATGCACGCGCAACCGATGGCGTGCATTCATATACCTGCCTAACACTGTTGCCTTTTACCCCTGCCACCACCCCCCCCCCCCCACAGGAGAAGCGCACACACAACAATAGGGAGCATGTGAGGACTGGAGGAGGGCCCGCTGATGAGAGGCCACTGACCGTACACGAGGAAAGGGCCCTGGAACTGGCTGGCGGACCTGAGGACCGGGAGGTTGCTGATGCAGAGGTCGGGGCCCCACGAGCAAGTGAGCCATCAACAGCCCGTCCCCATATCCCCCCTCCCCTATATCCCCCTCCCCCGTATCACCTGATCACTGCCTGATGTCTAACCATGCATGCTTCATTGTGTATCGCAGGACCAAACGTCCAGGCACCCATCCCCGCAGATGCAGACCGCCCGCAGGATGCCCCTCGGAGACCACAGGAGACGGAGAGACCCGCACCCTCCAGCATGCGACGCCCGCAGGATGCCCCTCGGAGACCACGGGAGACGGAGAGACCCGCACCCTCCAGCATGCGACGCCCGCAGGATGCCCCTCGGAGACCACAGGAGACGGAGAGACCCGCACCCTCCAGCATGCGACGCCCGCAGGATGCCCCTCGGAGACCACAGGAGACGGAGAGACCCGCACCCTCCAGCATGCGACGCCCGCAGGATGCCCCTCGGAGACCACGGGAGACGGAGAGACCCGCACCCTCCAGCATGCGACGCCCGCAGGATGCCCCTCGGAGACCACGGGAGACGGAGAGACCCGCACCCTCCAGCATGCGACGCCCGCAGGATGCCCCTCGGAGACCACGGGAGACGGAGAGACCCGCACCCTCCAGCATGCGACGCCCGCAGGATGCCCCTCGCACACCACGGGAGACGGAGAGACCTGGAGCAACAGGGAGACGACACCCCCCTCACGTGCGGGAGCGACCACCCAGCGATGAGGGGGGCAGCCACAGGCCCCCGTCACATCCGAGCCAGGACACCACTACCCAGGACACCACTATCCAGGACACCCCTACCCGGGACACCACTACCCAGGACACCCCTACCCGGGACAGCACTACCCGGGACAGCACTACCCGGGACAGCACTACCCAGGACACCCCTACCCGGGAAGACGAAATACCGGACAGTGACTCAGAGTGGATGGGTGGAGACGAACCCCCACCCCAAAGTGCCATGGACTCAGAGTGGGACGAAGAGCACGACTCAACGCCACTGCTGTCACCAACACCCTCCACTATCACAGAAACACTCACCACGGTTGGGCACTTTAGTGATGAGGCGTCTGGTACACTCACTGGTGCGCACAACACAGCCGTCCCGGTACAGCAGGTAGGAGCAGCAGAGGGACCGGGCGGTCGGAGGGCAGCCCAGGCCAAGCGAACATCTGCCGCCCAGATGGATCCCGGGTTCCTGCAGTTACCACACCCACACATAGATCCGATGCAACCACCGACCCGGAGACGAGCGAATAGGGTGACGGGTGGCTTGCGGTGGCTGCGGTCGCAGGTGGAGGAGTCAACCCGCGTCCAGGAGCTGGGAGTGGTCCCGGTCATGCGTGCCACCCAGGCTGACACCGCACGGGTGGCGTCCGCGGTGGAGGCAATGGGTGCGACGGTGTCAGACATGGGGAACGGTTTGCGAGGCCTGGGGCCTTCCGTGCAGGCGGCGTCTGTGGCCCAGGAAATGGCTGCCCTCTCACAGGAGGCCATGAGCCAGTGCCAGCGCCAGATGGCAGAGGCGCTCAACGCCATAGCCCAGTCTCAGCAAGCCATGGCCCAGTCTCAGCAGGCCATGGCCCAGTCTCAGCAGGCCATAGCCCAGTCTCTGCAGGCCATGGCCCAGTCTCTGCAGGCCATGGCCCAGTCTCAGCAGGCCATCGCTGAGGGCATCGGCGCCAGTGGCCATGTTCGAGCTGGCGTCGCACTGTCGCAGACAGGGTTCGACAACCCCCTGGGCTCCATGGCTGCAAACCTGCAGACCCCTGTCGATACCAGCACGGGCCTCCAGGACTGGCAGCGCCAGATGTCGGGGGCGCGTCGGATGGCCAGTCCGTTCGCATCCCCCACCCATGTAGAGGCCTGGGGGCCATCGGGCACCCCGAGGGAGGAGGAGGTGGTGTGGTCCGTCCCGGCTCCCTCTGTAGGGGAGGTCCCGGTACACCGCGACACCTCGGACTCCCCCCCTTCCGTCCCAGGTGCATCGGGTGGGCAACGGGCAGGACAGGCTGGCAGCTCGCCATCCCAGTCGCCCGGGCCGCAGCCTGGCCCATCTAGGCCAGGACGCCTCAGGAAACGGCCGCCAAAGGGATCCGGTGTCAGAGGGCAGGAATCACAGGAGTCCACCTCCAGTTCTGCTGTACCGTCTGGGGAACCACGTAGACGTAGTCAAAGGGCCTGTAAGGCCAAACAATTAGACACTGAGTAAGTTGGCACGGGTGCAGGGCACAGATGACTTTTAGGGGCTAGGGCACGTGCATGAACTCCTTTGGTTATTAAAGTCAATGTTACACCTACCGAAGCTGCCTTTGTGCTCTGTCCAAAGTGTGCGGGCGTGTCATGTACGTTGAGCGCAAGTGTGTGTGTGACGGGTGGTCTTACCTCAGCCCCAGGTGAGTCTGCCCCCTTCCCCCTGGGCCGCCATCAACATCCCCCGGGCAGCGGACGGGACCGTGCGCTGCAGTGTCACAGCCGCATGCAGGGATGGTCCGGGTGGATGGTGGTACTGTGGCCATGGGTCAGACATAGTCCAACGATGTAGAGCCAGGAGCTCATCGGAGGCGGGTTGTCATCATCCTCCATGGCCTGCGATAGACACGCGTCCACCCGCAACTGGGTGAGCCCGGCCCGTTGTGTCGCCGGTGGATCGGCAATTGGGGGTGGGGGGGTGGTGTGCATGCGGGTGGGGTGTGTGGGGTTGGGGAGGGGGGTGAGGGTGCTGGGTGGGTGGATGGTTGGGGGGTGTGGGTGGTCGGCTGTTGTCATGGTGTGCGGTCTGTGGCCATACTACCCGATTCCCACGCCCATCTAGTCAGTGAAGCGGGCGTCTATCAGTCTGTCCCGTGCCCGCTGGGCCAGCCGGTAACGGTGGACAGCCACCCGCCTGTGTCTACCCCGTCTGCCCTGACCATTGCCCCCATCCCCCTCATCTGGGGAGGACTGCGCCTCTTCCTGCTGCTCCTCCACTCCGCCCTCCTCTGCCTGCGGCACATCGCCCCTCTGCTGGGCTATGTTGTGCAGGACGCAGCACACCACAATGATGCGGCCGACCCTATCTGACCGATACTGGAGGGCGCCCCCAGAGAGGTCCAGGCACCTGAAACGCATCTTCAGCACGCCAAAGCACCTCTCGATCACTCCCCTTGTCGCTACATGGGCATCATTGTAGCGGTTCTCCGCCTCATTGCGTGGCCTCCGTATAGGCGTCGTCAGCCACGATCGCAATGGGTAGCCCCTGTCGCCCAGCAACCAGCCCCTCAGCCGGGGATGGCGTCCCTCGTACATGCCGGGGATGGATGATCGCGACAACACGAATGAGTCGTGTACACTGCCTGGGTGACGGGCGCAGACGTGCAGGATCATCATGCGGTGGTCGCAGACCACCTGTACGTTCATTGAATAGGTCCCCTTCCTATTCGTGAACACGGCCCTGTTCTCTGCAGGTGGCCGCACGGCGACGTGCATCCCATCGATCGCGCCCTGGACCATGGGGAACCCGGCAACGGCAGAGAAGCCCACGGCCCGGGCATCTTGGCTGGCCCGGTCCACGGGGAAGCGGATGTAGCGGTGCGCCATGGCATAAAGGGCATCTGTCACTGCCCGGATGCACCGATGCACCGATGTCTGCGATATGCCGGGCAGGTCCCCACTCGGTGCCTGGAATGACCCCGTTGCATAAAAGTTCAGGGCCACCGTAACCTTGACGGACACGGGGAGAGGGTGTCCCCCGCCAGTGCCACGCGGTGACAGGTGTGCCAGCAGGTGGCAGATGTGTGCCACGGTTTCCCGGCTCATCCGGAGTCTCCTCCTGCATTCCCGGTCCGTGAGGTCCTGGTATGACTGCCGGGGTCGGTACACACGGGGCGCCCTCGGGTGCCTCCGTTGCCGTGGGGCCACGACGTCCTCCTCCCCCTCCTCGTCCTGTCGGTCAGGTGTCCCTCCAGCCTGGGCGGCTGCCGCCTGCCCCTCTGCGGCAGCCTGCGCCGCCTCTCTGGCACGCTCCTCCTCCTCATCCAGGGCAACATAGACATGAGCGGCTGCCACCACGGCGGCCAACATCGCTGGATGGTCTGAAAACATGACGGCCTGGTGGGGGGGAGGGGAATGACGACATGTCATCATTGCCCATATCCCCTCCTCCCCCCAGCCAGGTGGCATGGACCGCATGGGTCCAACTGTTGGAGGCTGGCACCTGGCCAGGTGGACCAACTCATTTACCCTCCCATCACCCACCCCGGCACGGACCCCCTCCCCAACCCCCAACCTCCACCCCAGCACGGACCCCCCCCCCAACCTCCACCCCGGCACGGACACCCTCCCCAACCCCCAACCTCCACCCCAGCACGGACCGCCCCCCCAACCTCCACCCCGGCACGGACCCCCTCCCCAACCCCCAACATCCACCCCAGCACGGACCCCCCCCCCAACCTCCACCCCGGCACGGACCCCCTCCCCAACCCCCAACCTCCACCCCAGCACGGACCCCCCCCCAACCTCCACCCCGGCACGGACCCCCTCCCTAACCTCCACCCCAGCACGGACCCCCCCCCAACCTCCACCCCGGCACGGACCCCCTCCCCAACCTCCACCCCAGCACGGACCCCCCCCAACCTCCACCCCGGCACGGACCCCCTCCCCAACCCCCAACCTCCACCCCAGCACGGACCCCCCCCCCCAACCTCCACCCCGGCAGGGACCCCCTCCCCAACCTCCACCCCAGCACGGACCCCCCCCAACCTCCGCCCCGGCACGGACCCCCTCCCCAACCTCCACCCCGGCACGGACCCCCTCCCCAACCTCCACCCCAGCACGGACCCCCCCGCCAACCTCCACCCCGGCACGGACCCCCTCCCCAACCCCCAACCTCCACCCCAGCACGGATCCCCCCCCAACCTCCACCCCGGCACGGACCCCCTCCCCAACCTCCACCCCAGCACGGACCCCCCCCCCAACCTCCACCCCGGCACGGACCCTCTCCCCAACCTCCACCCCGGCACGGACCCCCTCCCCAACCTCCACCCCAGCACGGAACCCCCCCCCCCAACCTCCACCCCGGCACGGACCCCCTCCCCAACCTCCACCCCAGCACGGACCCCCCCCCCCAACCTCCACCCCGACACGGACCCCCTCCCCAACCTCCACCCCGGCACGGACCCCCTCCCCAACCTCCACCCCTGCACGGACCCCCCCCAACCTCCACCCCGGCACGGACCCCCTCCCCAACCCCCAACCTCCACCCCGGCAGGGACCCCCTCCCCAACCTCCACCCCAGCACGGACCCCCCCCAACCTCCGCCCCGGCACGGACCCCCTCCCCAACCTCCACCCCGGCACGGACCCCCTCCCCAACATCCACCCCAGCACGGACCCCCCCCCCAACCTCCACCCCGGCACGGACCCCCTCCCCAACCCCCAACCTCCACCCCAGCACGGATCCCCCCCCAACCTCCACCCCGGCACGGACCCCCTCCCCAACCTCCACCCCAGCACGGACCCCCCCCCCAACCTCCACCCCGGCACGGACCCCCTCCCCAACCTCCACCCCAGCACGGACCCCCCCCCCAACCTCCACCCCGACACGGACCCCCTCCCCAACCTCCACCCCGGCACGGACCCCCTCCCCAACCTCCAACCTCCACCCCAGCATGGACCCCCCCCCAACCTCCACCCCGGCACGGACCCCCTCCACAACCCCCAACCTCCACCCCGGCACGGACCCCCTCCCGGCACTCCCCCGGAGCCCAGCCTACTCTAACCACCCCCCCCCCCCCGCCGCACACACACACAAGCCGAGACACACCTCTCCTCACGCAATCAGTCTGCGGCCACGCCATTTCCTGCCCAGAGCCAACCCCCCAGGCCGTCACTCACCTCCTCGCTGGTCGGCGTGAGCCTGGAGCACCGGGTCACGCCGATGAAAAGGAGGTTTGATTCACGTCGACGTGAACGGTCATCACGTCGACGGGACTTCGGCCCATCCGGAAGGGAGAATATCGGCAGGCCGAAAATCGGCTGCCTTGCGCAGACCCGTGACATTCTCCACGGCAGCGGCGCCATTAACGCCCCGCCGACTTTTCTCCCTTCGGAGACTTCGGCGGGGGCGGGGGCGGGATTCACGGCGGCCAACGGCCATTCTCCGACCCGGCGGGGGGTCGGAGAATGACGCCCCTGTTCTTTGCAGACAGAAAGAACATGTACACGCATTGCACCTATTTTACCTGAACAGAATTGGCAACACTCGTTCTCTGGTTCATTCCCCAGGGAATGAATGCCTTGACCAATCAGTGTCTACCTGCTTGGTTTGAATTTAAACAAAGTTTGGTAGTTAACTGTCAGTCATCTGTCAACTGGTGCATTCTCCATGCCAACAACTCTACCAATTGACAACCAATCAACACTCCCTTCTCATGATGTATAAATAGTTGTACCCTTTTTGTTTGATGTTCTTGCAAAGTTTGAGTTCAAGATGAAAAGCGATGACATATCTCCTTTTTCAGTGATACACAAGTTCTGTACTACCAAATCCAGCAGAGGGCAGTAGAGCAGAGCTGCTGATTGGCTGTAGCGGGGAAAATTTGCATACGACCGGTACGGTCACTCTAGCTTGAAGGTGTACCTGTGCAAGAGATCCTAGCTGTTCAAGTGAAGACAAGCATCCAGCAGAGGGCAGTAGAGTGGAGCTGCTGATTGGCTGTTTCGGGGAAATTTTGCATACGTCCGGTGCGGTCACTCTAACTTAAAGGTGGTTAGTGGAGGAGCTGTTAGCAAGTGACACTACAACCCGAAACACTTCTTCAGTGTTTCAACAAAGAACAAAAAACAAAGAAATGTACAGCACAGGAACAGGCCCTTCGGCCCTCCAAGCCCGTGCCGACCATGCTGCCCGACTAAACTACAATCTTCTACACTTCCTGGGTCCGTATCCCTCTATTCCCATCCTATTCATGTATTTGTCAAGATGCCCCTTAAATGTCACTATCGTCCCAGCTTCCACCACCTCCTCCGGTAGCGAGTTCCAGGCACCCACTACCCTCTGCGTAAAAAACTTGCCTCGTACATCTACTCTAAACCTTGCCCCTCTCACCTTAAACCTATGCCCCCTAGTAATTGACCCCTCTACCCTGGGGAAAAGCCTCTGACTATCCACTCTGTCTCTACCCCTCATAATTTTGTAGACATCTATCATGTCACCCCTCAACCTCCGTCGTTCCAGTGAGAACAAACCGAGTTTATTCAACTGCTCCTCATAGCTAATGCCCTCCATACCAGGCAATATCCTGGTAAATCTCTTCTGCACCCTCTCTAAAGCCTCCACATCCTTCTGGTAGTGTGGCGACCAGAATTGAACACTATACTCCAAGTGTGGCCTAACTAAGGTTCTATACAGCAGCAACATGACTTGCCAATTCTTATACTCAATGCCCCGGCCAATGAAGGCAAGCATGCCGTATGCCTTCTTGACTACCTTCTCCACCTGTGTTGCCCCTTTCAATGACCTGTGGACCTGTACTCCTAGATCTCTTTGACTTTCAATACTCTTGAGGGTTCTACCATTCACTGTATATTCCCTACCTCCATTAGACCTTCCAAAATGCATTACCTCACATTTGTCCGGATTGAACTCCATCTGCCATCTCTCCGCCCAAGTCTCCAAACGATCTAAATCCTGCTGTATCCTCTGACAGTCCTCATCGCTATCCGCAATTCCACCAACCTTTGTGTCGTCTGCAAACTTACTAATCAGACCAGTTACATTTTCCTCCAAATCATTTATATATACTACAAAGAGCAACGGTCCCAGCACTGATCCCTGTGGAACACCACTGGTAACAGCCCTCCAATTAGAAAAGCATCCTTCCATTGCTACTCTCTGCCTTCTATGACCTAGCCAGTTCTGTATCCACCTTGCCAGCTCACCCCTGATCCCGTGTGACTTCACCTTTTGTACTAGTCTACCATGAGGGACCTTGTCAAAGGCCTTCCTGAAGTCCATATAGACAACATCCACTGCCCTACCTGCATCAATCATCTTAGTGACCTCCTCGAAAAACTCTATCAAGTTAGTGAGACACGACCTCCCCTTCACAGAACCATGCTGCCTCTCACTAATACGTCCATTTGCTTCCAAATGGGAGTAGATCCTGTCTCGAAGAATTCTCTCCAGTAATTTCCCTACCACTGAAGTAAGGCTCACCGGCCTGTAGTTCCCTGGATTATCCTTGCTACCCTTCTTAAACAGAGGAACAACATTGGCTATTCTCCAGTCCTCCGGGACATCCCCTGAAGACAGTGAGGATCCAAAGATTTCTGTCAAGGCCTCAGCAATTTCCTCTCCAGCCTCCTTCAGTATTCTGGGGTAGATCCCATCAGGCCCTGGGGACTTATCTACCTTAATATTTTTCAAGACACCCAACACCTCGTTTTTTTGGATCTCAATGTGACCCAGGCTATCTACACACCCTTCTCCAGACTCAACATCTACCAATTTCTTCTCTTTGGTGAATACTGATGCAAAGTATTCATTTAGTACCTCGCCCATTTCCTCTGGCTCCACACATAGATTCCCTTGCCTATCCTTCAGTGGGCCAACCCTTTCCCTGGCTACCCTCTTGCTTTTTATGTACGTGTAAAAAGCCTTGGGATTTTCCTTAACCCTATTTGTCAATGACTTTTCGTGAGCCCTTCTAGCCCTCCTGACTCCTTGCTTAAGTTCCTTCCTACTGTCCTTATATTCCACGCAGGCTTCGTCTGTTCCCAGCCTTTTAGCCCTGACAAATGCCTCCTTTTTCTTTTTGACGAGGCCTACAATATCTCTCATTATCCAAGGTTCCCGAAAATTGCCGTATTTATCCTTCTTCCTCACAGGAACATGCCGGTCCTAAATTCCTTTCAACTGACACTTGAAAGCCTCCCACATGTCAGATGTTGATTTGCCCTCAAACATCCGCCCCCAATCTATGTTCTTCAGTTCCCGCCTAATATTGTTATAATTAGCCTTCCCCCAATTTAGCACATTCATCCTAGGACCACTCTTATCCTTGTCCACCAGTACTTTAAAACTTACTGAATTGTGGTCACTGTTACCGAAATGCTCCCCTACTGAAACATCTACCACCTGGCCGGGCTCATTCCCCAATACCAGGTCCAGTACCGCCCCTTCCCTGTCTACATATTGTTTTAAGAAGCCCTCCTGGATGCTCCTTACAAACTCCGCCCCGTCTAAGCCCCTGGCACTAAGTGAGTCCCAGTCAATATTGGGGAAGTTGAAGTCTCCCATCACCACAACCCTGTTGTTTTTACTCTTTTCCAAAATCTGTCTACCTATCTGCTCCTCTATCTCCCGCTGGCTGTTGGGAGGCCTGTAGTAAACCCCCAACATTGTGACTGCACCCTTCTTGTTCCTGATCTCTACCCATATAGCCTCACTGCCCTCTGAGGTGTCCTCCCGCAGTACAGCTGTGATATTCTCCCGAACCAGTAGCGCAACTCCGCCTCCCCTTTTACATCCCCCTCTATCCCGCCTGAAACATCTAAATCCTGGAACGTTTAGCTGCCAATCCTGCCCTTCCCTCAACCAGGTCTCTGTAATGGCAACAACATCATAGTTCCAAGTACTAATCCAAGCTCTAAGTTCATCTGCCTTACCCGTAATACTTCTTGCATTAAAACATATGCACTTCAGGCCACCAGACCCGCTGTGTTCAGCAACTTTTCCCTGTCTGCTCTGCCTCAGAGCCCCACTGTCCCTATTCCCTAGTTCTCCCTCAATGCTCTCACCTTCTGACCTATTGCTCCCGTGCCCACCCCCCTGCCATACTAGTTTAAACCCTCCCATGTGACACTAGCAAACCTCGCGGCCAGGATATTTATGCCTCTCCGGTTTAGATGCAACCCGTCCTTCTTATATAGGTCACACCTGCCCCGAAAGAGCCCCCAGTGGTCCAGATAACGGAAACCCTCCCTCCTACACCAGCTGTTTAGCCACGTGTTTAGCTGCTCTATCATCCTATTTCTAGCCTCACTGGCACCCTTACAGGATTACAGGGAGTAATCCCGAGATTACAACCCTAGAGGTCCTGTCTTTTAACTTTCTGCCTAGCTCCCTGAACTCCTGCTGCAGGACCTCATGCCCCTTCCTGCCTATGTCGTTAGTACCAATATGTACAACGACCTCTGCCTGTTTGCCCTCCCCCTTCAGGATGCCCTCTACCCGTTCGGAGACATCCTGGACCCTGGCACCAGGGAGGCAACATACCATCCTGGAGTCTCTTTCACGTCCACAGAAGCGCCTATCTGTGCCCCTGACTATAGAGTCCCCTATTACTATTGCTCTTCTGCGCTTTGACCCTCCCTTCTGAACATCAGAGCCAGCCGTGGTGCCACTGCTCTGGCTGCTGCTGTTTTCCCCTGATAGGCTATCCCCCCCGACAGTATCCAAAGGGGTATACCTGTTCGAGAGGGGGACAACCACAGGGGATTCCTGCACTGACTGCCTACCCTTTCTGGTGGTCACCCATTTCTCTGCCTGCACGTTGGGTGTGACCACATTTACATAACTATGAGCTATGACGCTTTCCGCCACCTGCATGCTCCTAAGTGCATCCAATTGCTGCTCCAACCGAACCATGCGGTCTGTGAGGAGCTCCAATTGGGTGCACTTTCTGCAGATGAAGCCATCCGGGACGCTGGAAGCCTCCTGGACCTGCCACATCTCACAGTCAGAGCACTGCACCCCTCTAACTGACATTGCGTCAATTAATTAAAATTAAAAAAAAATGTTTTTTGTTTTTATATAATTTTTTTTAAATTTCAAAGTTACTGTTAACTATCTGTTTCCTAGCACTAGATTTCTAATAGAAATAGAATTTTCGCTCCCTACCTCCTCCTCTAACCAAAAAAAAACAACCGCTGTAAAGATCAAGAGTAAGGCTCAAGGGCAGGTAGAAGTAGAAACAAGTTGAACCTTGACATCACAGCCTGCAGGTAAGGGATTGGCTGGTGACTGGTAAGTAGTTTTTCTTTTATTTTCCCTCAGGTGTTATTGTGCGCGCGGCAGAGGTTGCTGAGTGAGTGCTTGCTGAGAAGGGGAGTGAATAACAGGTAAGCTCTTTCTTTTTATTTTTTTATCTAGAGTGGATGGCAGGGAAGGTAGTGCAATGATCCTCCTGCAGAATGTTTGAGGTGAGGGACGCCGTCAGTGTCCCTGCTGATTTCATCTGTGAGAAGTGCACCCATCTCCAGCTCCTCAGAAACCGCATTAGGGAACTGGAGCTGGATGAACTTCGGGTCATTCGGGAGGCAGAGGTGGTCATAGATAGAAGCTTCAGTGATGTAGTTACTCCGAAGAATAAAGATAGATGGGTGATGGTGAGAGGGGCTGGGAGGAAGCAGTCAGTACAGGGATCCCCTGTGGTCGTTCCCCTTAGTAACAAGTATACCGCTTTGGATATTGTTGTGGGGGGGGGACTTACCAGGGGTAAGCCATGGGGTACAGGTCTCTGGCACAGAGTCTGTCCCTGTTGCTCAGAAGGGCAGGGGAGAGAGGAGCAGAGCATTAATCATTGGCGACTCCATAGTTAGGGGGATAGATAGGAGATTCTGTGGGAATGAGAGAGACTCGCAGTTGGTGTGTTGCCTCCCAGGTGCCAGGGTGCGTGATGTCTTGGATTGTGTTTTCGGGATCCTTAAGGGGGAGGGGGAGCAGCCCCAAGTCATGGTCCACATAGGTACCAACGACATAGGTAGGAAAAGGGATAGGGATGCAAGGCAGGAATTCAGGGAGCTAGGGTGGAAACTTAGATCTAGGACAAACAGAGTTATTATCTCTGGGTTGTTACCCGTGCCACGTGCTAGCGAGATGCGGAATAGGGAGAGAGAGGAGTTGAACACGTGGCTACAGGCATGGTGCAGGAGGGAGGGTTTCAGATTTCTGGATAATTGAGGCTCATTCTGAGGTCAGTGGGACCTCTACAAACGGGATGGTCTACACCTGGACCAGAGGGGTACCAATATCCTGGGGGGGGTGGGGGGGGGGGGGGGGGGGGGGAATTTGCTAATGCTCTTCGGGAGGGTTTAAACTAGTTCAGCAGGGGCTTGGGAACCTGCATTGTAGCTCCAGTATACAGGAGGTTGAGAGTAGTGAGGTCATGAGTAAGGTTTGAAAGTTGCAGGAGTGTACTGGCAGGGAGGAAGGTGGTTTAAAGTGTGTCTTCTTCAATGCCAGGAGCATCCGGAATAAGGTGGGTGAACTTGCGGCATGGGTTGGTACATGGGACTTCGATGTTGTGGCCATTTCGGAGACATGGATGGAGCAGGGACAGGAATGGTTGTTGCCGGTGCCGGGGTTTAGATACTTCAGTGAGCTCAGGGAAGGTGGTAAAAGAGGGGGAGGGGTGGCATTGCTAGTCAAGGACAGTATTACGGTGGCAGAAAGGACGTTTGATGAGGACTCGTCTACTGAGGTAGTATGGGCTGAGGTTAGAAACAGGAAAGGAGAGGTCACCCTGTTAGGGGTTTTCTATAGGCCTCCAAAAAGTTCCAGAGATGTAGAGGAAAGGATTGCAAAGATGCTTCTGGATAGGAGCGAAAGCAACAGGGTAGTTGTTATGGGGGACTTTAACTTTCCAAACATTGACAGGAAACGCTATAGTTCGAGTACTTTAGATGGGTCTGTTTTTGTCCAATGTGTGCAGGAGGATTTCCTGACACAGTATGTAGATACGCCAATGAGAGGCAAGGCCATTTTGGATTTGGTACTGGGTAATGAACCAGGACAGGTGTTAGATTTGGAGGTAGGTGAGGACTTTGGTGATAGTGACCACAATTCCATTACGTTTACTTTAGTGATGGAAAGGGATAGGTATATACCGCAGGGCAAGAGTTATATCTGGGGGAAAGGCAATTATGATGTGATGAGGCAAGACTTAGGATGCATCGGATGGAGAGGAAAACTGCAGGGGATGGGCACAATGGAAATGTGGAGCTTGTTCAAGGAACAGCTACTGCTTGTCCTTGATAAGTATGTACCTGTCAGGCAGGGAGGAAGTGATCGAGCAAAGGAACCGTGGTTTACTAAAGCAGTCGAAACACTTGTCAAGAGGAAGAAGGAGGCTTATGGAAAGATGAGACATGAAGGTTCAGTTAAGGCGCTCGAGAGTTACAAGTTAGCTAGGAAGGACCTAAAGAGAGAGCTAAGAAGAGCCAGGAGGGGACATGAGAAGTCTTTGGCAGATAGGATCAAGGATAACCCTTTCTCTAGATATGTCAGGAATAAAAGAATGACTAGGGGAAGAGTAGGGCCAGTCAAGGACAGTAGCAGGTAGTTGTGCGTGGAGTCCGAGGAGATAGGAGAGGTGCTAAATGAATATTTTCCGTCAGTATTCACACAGGAAAAAGATAATGTTGTCGAGGAGAATACTGAGATTCAGGCTACTAGACTAGAAGGGCTTGAGGTTCATAAGGAGGAGGTGTTAGTAATTCTGGAAAGTGTGAAAATAGATAAGTCCCCTGGGCCACATGGTATTTATGCTGGAATTCTCTGGGAAGCTAGGGAGGAGATTGCTGAGCCTTTGGCTTTGATTTTTAAGTCATCTTTGTCTACAGGAATAGTGCCAGAAGACTGGAGGATAGCAAATGTTTTCCCCTTGTTCAAGAAGGGAAGTAGAGACAACCCCGGTAACTATTGACCAGTGAGCCTTACTTCTGTTGTGGGCAAAATCTTGGAAAGGTTTATAAGAGATAGGATGTATAATCATCTGGAAAGGAATAATTTGATTACAGATAGTCAACACGGTTTTGTGAAGGGTAGGTCGTGCCTCACAAACCTTATTGAGTTCTTTGAGAAGGTGACCAAACAGGTGGATGAGGGTAAAGCAGTTGATGTGGTGTATATGGATTTCAGTAAACCATTTGATAAGGTTCCCCACGGTAGGCTACTGCAGAAAATACGGAGACATGGGATTCAGGGTGATTTAGCAGTTTGGATCAGAAATTGGTTAGCTGGAAGAAGACAAAGGGTGGTGGTTGATGGGAAATGTTCAGACTGGAGTCCAGTTACTAGTGGTGTACCAGAAGGATCTGTTTTGGGGCCACTGCTGTTTGTCATTTTTATAAATGACCTTGAGGAGGGCGTAGAAGGATGGGTGAGTAAATTTGCAGATGACACTAAAGTCGGTGGAGTTGTGGACAGTGCGGAAGGATGTCACAAGTTACAGACGGACATAGCTAAGCTGCAGCGCTGGGCTGAGAGGTGGCAAATGGAGTTTAATGCAGAAAAGTGTGAGGTGATTCATTTTGGAAGGAATAACAGGAAGACAGGGTACTGGGCTAATGGTAAGATTCTTGGCAGTGTAGATGAGCAGAGAGATCTCAGTGTCCATGTACATAGATCCCTGAAAGTTGCCACCGAGGTTGAGAGGGTTGTTAAGAAGGCGTATGGTGTGTTAGCTTTTATTGGCAGAGGGATTGAGTTTTGGAGCCATGAGGTCATGTTGCAGCTGTACAAAACTCTGGTGCAGCCGCATTTGGAGTATTGCGTGCAATTCTGGTCGCCGCATTATAGGAAGGATGTGGAAGCATTGGAAAGGGTGCAGAGGAGATTTACCAGAATGTTGCATGGTATGGAGGGAAGATCTTATGAGGAAAGGCTGAGGGACTTGAGGCTGTTTTCGTTAGAGCGAAGAAGGTTAAGAGGTGACTTAATTGAGGCATACAAGATGATCAGAGGATTGGATAGGGTGGACAGTGAGAGCCTTTTTCCTCGGATGGTGATGTCTAGCACGAGGGGACATAGCTTTAAATTCAGGGGAGATAGATATAGGCAGATGTCAGAGGTAGGTTCTTTACTCAGAGAGTAGTAAGGGCGTGGAATGCCCTGCCTGCAACAGTAGCGGACTCGCCAACTCTAAGGGCATTCAAATGGTCATTGGATAGACATATGGATGATAAGGGAATAGTGTAGATGCGCTTTAGAGTGGTTTCACAGATCGGCGCAAGATCGAGGGCCGAATGGCCTGTACTGCGCCGTAATGCTCTATGTTCTATGTTCTAAATGAATGATTGTCTTCAGAGAGGAAAGCAAGGTACAGAGGCAAAGAGTTGTAGGGAGCGAATTCCAGAGCTTGGGACCGAGGCAACTGAAGGCAAGGTCACCGATGATGGAGCAGTCATAATTAAGAATACACAATAGGGCATAATTAAAGGAGCGCAGATATTGCAGAGGGTTGTGGGGCAGGAGGAGATTACCAAGACAGGGAGGTGGAAGACTGGGGAGGAGGACTTGAAAACAAGGAAAATAATTTTAAAATCAAGACGCTTCTTGACCGGAAGCCAACGTACGTCAGCTGGCACAGAGGTGATAGGTGAACAGGACTCGCTGTGAATTAAGTCATGGACAGCAGAGTTTTGAGGTGACTTCAAATTTACAGAGGGCAGAATGTGAGCGACCAGCCAGGATTGCATTGGAATTATTGGGCCAAGAAGTAACTAGGGTCTGACTGAGGTCTTCATCATCAGTTGAGCTCAGGGAGAGATGAGGTTGAGTGATGTTCCGGAGGTGGAATAGACAGTCTTAGTGACGGCGCAAAGGACACCTCAGGATCAAACATAAGACCAAGGTTGCGAACAGACTGGCTTAATCTCAAACTGTTGCCGGGGAGAGAAAAGGGAGAACAATGTGAAAAACTGTTTTCTGATTTTACTCCTGACTGACCGAGCTCAGGTGAGACATTAAACTGAGCGCTCTGGTGGATGGAAAATGTTCCATTACATTCTTTCTAGGAAGCTCAGCAGAGTTATCCCTGGTGGCCTGGTTAATATGCATCCCTCAATAAACATCAGGGAAAGAGGCTGAGGACAGGAGCCATTACCGAATAAAACGTTTTATGGTGCAAAAGTCAATGTTTTTTAAAAATTTGTGATGTTAAGCATTTTGAAAGAGCCAAGCTACTTTTTGTAAACAGTTAGAAACTTTAAGTAAATTGAACATTTTCAGAACAGTTTTTAAAGTTTTAAAAGTCTGCTGAGGTTTGTCCCTTGGAGAGATGAATACCACTGGGCATCCTGGTACATGAAATGACAAGAAGTTGTTATTCCACAAGTGATTAGGAAGGCAAATGAAATGTTGTTGTTTATTGCAAGGAGAAAAGAATATAAAAGTTTTTTTTTTAATATAACTTTAGAGTACCCAATTCATTTTTTTCCAATTAAGGGGCAATTTAGCGTGGCCAACTCACCTACCCTGCACATTTTTGGGTTGTGGGGGCGAAACCCATGCAAACACGAGGAGAATGTGCAAACTCCACACGGACAGTGACCCAGAGCCGGGATCGAACTTGGGACCTCATCGCCATGAGACTGCAGGGCTAACCCACTGCGCCACCGTGCTGCCCCTAGGATATAAAAGTCAGAAGGGAGTTTTGCTGCAGTTGCAGAGGCTTTAACAGTTCAGTGTACAACATTGAACTTCTTATTTAAGAAAGGACAGAGGTGAATTGGAAGCAGTTCAGGGAAGCGTCACTTGACTGCTTTTTGGGCGTAGAGGGGTTAGCTCTTATGATGAAAGATTTAGACAAGCCGGGCCTGTATCTGTTGGGAGTTTAGAAGCATGAGAGGTGATCTTGTTGGAACACGTAGGATTCTGAGGGAACTTGGCAGGGTGGATGCTGAATGGATGTTTCCCCCAATGAAAGAGACACAAACTAGGGGACACTTTAAAAATAAAGGGTCTCCCATTCTGAAACAGAGATGAGGAAAAATGCTACTGGAGGAACTTTAGGCTGTGACATTCTTTTCCCCAGAAAGCAGAGGAGGCAGGGTCACTGAATATTTGTAAGGCTGAGTTAGACAGTCTTCATTGACAAGAGAGTCAAGGAGTGTAGTGGGTGAACAGAAAGGTAGAGGGGATGAATGGCCTGTCCTACTCCAAACATGTATGTTCGTTGTGCCCAGCACCTTCACCATCTGTTCCCAACTTGTGCTATGTGTTCTTCAGGATCTTTTTGCTGGTTTGTTCCACTCGATGTCACCTCATTTTGCACCCATTTGCTTTGCCCTCTGCCTAAGCCCAGATCTTCCCTTTCATTTTTCTTGCCACTGCACTCCCCCCCCCCCCCAGTGGGGCATTCAACAAGAATAACACATCAAAAAGAAAAACTCCATTAATTAAATTAAAATGCCATTCCCGGGGGGTGATGATGCACCCCAGCCCCCATGGTGCCCACTGGTCATGTAAGGCCAAAAGTGTGCCGGTGGACTCAGTGTACTCCATCTCTAAGGCCACCCAGCTGCAAATGTAACCAAAAGAGAGGGGCAGGCAGTTGGATCGGATGACTCCCTCAAACGCCCACTGCCTGGATCTGTTCATGGCCAACTTGGCCAGACCCAGGAGCAGGCTTACGAGGAGGTCCTCTTCGCCCCTCCCCCTTGAGTGTTGAACTATTTTTATACGTGAACATTAATTTTCTCTGGCTTCCCTAGTACTGGGATTTTATAGGATGGCAGGGTTTCTCTCCCTGCCACAGGAAGAGTCGTTGGAGTATCACGTCCCCTCTAATACTGACTGCTGCGCAGCAATTTAACGCTCCAATGAGCATTAAATGATGGGACTTCTGTCTCTCAGAGAGCTGTCAACCAATCAGATGGTCTCAACAGCAGCTCGAGCTGCAATGGACAGGACTGGGAAAACAACAGACCTGACATTTGTCTTAGGGGAATGTCCAGAACCTATAACTAAGGGGGTGATAGCAGGGAACATAGAACATCAAAATTTAACCAGGCAGAGTCAACATGGGTTTGTGAAAGGGAAGCAATGTTTAACCAATTTATTTGATGTGCTTTGTGAAAGTGACAATGTGGTGTACTTGGATTTCCAGAAGGCATTTGATAAGGTGTCACATCAAATATTACAACATAAAATAAGAGCACATGGTGGATGGCAACATATTGGAATGGATAAAAGAATGCTTAGCTAATAGGAAGAAGAGATTAGGTATAGATGGCTCTTTATCTGGTTGGAAAGGTGTAATAATTGGAGTGCCACAATGTTTACAAACACCCAAATACTACGGTAAAAAATAAGAACTGAAAGTGTTTAGTATTTTTGAAGTTGCCTGCAGCTGTCAGTCAGAACAAGGATTTTATAAACATCGTGGTTAAGAACAGTGCAGGGGGTGGGGTCAACTTCAGATGCATTAAGGTTTCAAGGGCAAGATGATTAAACAAAGCTCTTGCCTGTTGTGCACAAACCATTAAGCTGTCAATAAAAGTCTAGTTAAAGGTATTGGACCATAAAACTGAATGAAAACAAAGCATTTCAAAGACTCTCAGGGGATTTCAAAGTTCTTCAAGGGTTGTCAGCATTCTAGGAAGGCTCAGAGAGTTGGAAAACCTGCAGTATTAAAAGCATGAGGCTGAGCGAGCAGATGTGGAGAAAATGAAAGTACTTGAGGTTTCCTGGCTTGTATCTCAATTAACTCTTTGATCTGCTCATTAGCTGTCAAGCCGAACAGTTCAAATTGAGCAGGCCACTTTCAAAGTTTTCACAGAACACAGACAAGGATGATGATTTTGAACAGAGAGCTGCCTGAAATCACCATGCCAAGTGTGATCTTCAGTTTGCCCAGGGCTGGAAAGGGCAGTCAAGCCAAGGAACTCCCATCCCGGGAGAAGAGTCCTGACGTCAGCACCTTATCCTCGCTCAAGCCCACCCATCACCCAGGACCCTTGAGGGGCCCTCCTTCAGGAGCCAGGTAGCAGCAGAGGGACACATGAGCACTAGACTAACCTCATTGACCCCTGCTTCAGGGTCCTTCATGCCAGACCTGAGCTTGTCAAGACCCGCATCAAAGGCCCGCTGGTGGGGGGAGGGGGAGAGGGGATTGGAGCATAATGGGAGGGCATAGCATCGAGGTTGAAGCCCGCTGATGATATGGAAATTAAGTTTCTCACATAATTATCGGCTTCCCACCCACACATGCGGGAATCACTACTGGTTTCCAAAAATGGAAATCACTTGTGATAACCACAACAGTGGTGCAGAGGAGCCCCCAGGTGGTGAGGGACCTGATTGGGAAGTGCCCTAGCACAGCGCCCGAGCACTGCCCCCAGGGTGTGGGACCGGGGTGGAGGTCTCAAGAGAACCCCATTTTGGGGGAGGAGTCCCATTATATGGCGGAGACGATGCTGCAGGAAGGTGGCTGTACGGCGGTAGGAGTGGGGATATCTATAATGGGGGGATGCCCCAATGCCAGCTAGGATGGGGGAGAATTGGGTAACCCTGATGCCTGCAAGGTGGGGGGCAGTAACCCATCCATTGAATGGTGGGGGGTGCAGGACGATTGGTCCTCTGGGTTGGATAATGTGTATGCTCAGGTACCAGAGGTAGAGCATATGTACCTCTCCCTGTCCTCTCCCCGACCACCCGCGGGTCTCTAAGATCTGGCAGAATCCCCCAGGTTTTCTCGTTTTGCCTCTCTGTCTCTCTGTCTCTCTATCTCTCTGTCTCTCTATGTCTCTGACTCTCTATCTCTCTGACTCTCTAACTCCCTATCTCTCTGTCTGCCCCCCCCAAAAAAAAATGTTATCCATCCTCTGCTGCTGAAGCTCCACAACCCAGAGTTTAGGTGTCTTTCGGCGATGACACTTCTTGCAGGTGTAGTAATTGAGTGCAATTTATGCCTGCACCATTTCCCACATCTTGCTGGATGCACATCCCACATGGCCAAGCCGTACTAACATACGTTAAACTTCATGTGAAATTTTTAATACAATATGGTATAATGCAATAACTCATCTGCCACTCACCAATCATCTCCTCTGTGCCGAATCTGGAAAGGCCTATACTTACCAACCGGTCAACTCATGGGAGTCTTAGATGTCACTTTTAGATTTTATCTGTAAACACCTGGTTCTCTTTCTTCAATGTTTTGTGGACTCTCTCACTGAATTAGCACTGCTTTTTTGTCTCGCTTTATCCAAACTCACACTCCTTAATGGGCTCACTCTCTGAATTCCAGTTACTTTATTGGCTCTCTCTCTCTCTTCAATCTCCCACTGCTTTATGGGTGCTCTCTCTCTCTCTCTCTCCAAACTCCGCCTTCTATGGGCTCTCACTCTGCAAACTCCTGCCATTTTATGGGCACTCTATGTACTGTGAGTACTGAGTGAGAGAGCCCAAAAGCAGTACTAATGTACTGAGACTTGAGAGTCTTGAAGTTATGAAACAAAGTCCGTGAATTATGCCTACTAATCGCATATATTTCTACTTTTAGAGATAAAAATATAAACAAAATTGTGGAAAGAAAAATAAGAGAGGAAAAAACAGAAGCCCTTTGTCTCTAACTATAGAGAAAACTCAAAGTAGAAACTGGGTATATTGAATTGTATAGCAGGGGTGGGAAACCCCATTGGCCGGCTGGTGGGATGGAGAATCCCGCTGCTGGTGGGGGCGCGCCACACCCGAAAACTGGTGTGAATGGGCGGAGAATCCCAACCATGATGTGTTCAATTTAAAGGTTTGCTTTTTCTGGCCATGTTGCACCTGGCATCAATCCCGTTATGTCAGGAGCACCCAAAAATGGGAATCGCGCTGGTCGCCAAATAGTTTGACCTTCTCCCAGCCTGCCCCAGCTGGCGTAACCAAGATCTCGCTCAAAAAGGGCAGGAACCTGATAAAACCTACTTGCATTCATTTCAATCCCATTAGCAAGATTAAAGTTGTTGCAGCCTCCCTCAAGTCTTGTGCTGCCCTCCCACCCCCAGCGAGATGTCAAGAGGGCGTCACTTATTACTCCTCTACAAAAGCAGGGGCCATGAGCCATGGACACCGAAGGGCTGCAAGGAGGTGAGTAGCCCTCTCCCCTTCCCTCTCTGCAAGGCACTGTTGCTGATAGCTCAGTGCTGGGGGGTCTTTGAAGGAGGCTGAGATTGTTTGGGATGGCGGGACGGGGTATGGATGCGCATGTGAAGCATCCAAGCCACCTTTATATCTTGGTGACACCCATAGCAGGGCCAACCACAGCTGCAGCCTCTCTGACCTACCAAAATCTCTCAGGACAGAGCCATGCTGCAGCTTGCCTCATGAAAACCCATTTCACTCCCCTTGAAGTTCCAATCAATTCTGTGGTTTCAATTTTGCAGTCTTTTGTCCCTTTGTTCATTGTTGTTGACATTCCATTGTGCACTCCATTAAATGTGACAAGCCTCTGGCTTGACAGCTGAAGGCTATCTCAAAGGAGGGATTAGCATTATAAATTGTGGTAGCACATGACGGTCCTTGAGCTCGGAAATGCCTCCTCGGTCAGGTGGCCTGTTTGATAGGATTATTTGTGGACTGGAAGCCTTTACAGCATGCCTGTATTCTTGGAGCATCAGCAACAGAGATGCAGCTGCTCGCACACAAACAGTAAAGAGCGGGGGTTCGCTACTGAGGACCCTCTCATGGCCAAAGGGTTACCAACTGGCTGAGCAGAACACAGCTGAACATGACCTCCCTAGTGTTTCTGGCAGAGGTCTGGGGTCTCGGAGCTCCTGATTTGGGTGGGAGTGAGTGTACAGAGTGAAGTTGCTCGCTGGATGGCACACTGAGAGAAGGTGGGACGGTCATGTTAAGGGTGGGGGGAGGTTGCAACATCGTCACCCCGTCAGGCTTAAAGGCACAATGCAAGCTCTGGCAGCCCTGGTGCTTGGAGTGTGATGGCATGACAACAACAAGATATGGGTTCCCCAAATACACCCAACTAGAGAGGAAACAACTAACATTTTGAGAGTTTGAGTCATTATCTTCAAATTATAAAAGAACGTTTCCCTCTCAGTCCATCAGAAGATGCAATGCTTTGTGAATTCAAAACATAGACACTCAACTAAAAATGCATTCAAATTACAAAATCATGAAGAGAAGAAATTGTCTCTCCAGCTCCAACTTAGTTAAAGAACAACTATTGAAAGCATTTTTTTGAGAAAGCACTGACTGATTGTTTCTAGAAAATCAATAAATAAGCCAGACTGAAGGTTATTGCAGAAAACACAGTTATCCAACAGCACTCTTAATTTACATGATTAATTGTGTGAAGTTTACTTGCAGTAATCAAAAATTCCTCAATGCGGCTATTGTAGTGACAACCCTTGACATTCAATACACTACTCAGTCAACCGCGTAAAGCGTTGCCTGATCAATTTCAAACAGCACACACAGTTTGACAAAGCCTTAATATTAACCTAAGGGTACTCCAATACCTCGATGTCCATTTTATTAAACTGTCGTCCATTATAAAGCCACTTGGCTTGATGGAGGACAGAGTGTACCTGGTTGTATGATTTAACACCTCGTATGTAGTCATCCTTCAAACATGTCAGTTGGTAACTCAGTCTTGCAGTAACAAAGCAATCCACTCTATTTACACTTTAAATCTTAATCTAATACTAAAACATTTTAACTCTTGACCAGTGTGTTCTCATGAACTGCCAGCATATTTGATCTCAGTGCTGAAGAGTGACAAACTTTATGATGGACAGCATGTAAAATCACAATTCTATTTTGCTAAATTTATGACCCATGCCATAGAAAACGATTTATGAATCGTGGTTTTACTTGCCATCAGCATCACTTTTCTTTGCAATGCAAGGTACCCCGAATTATGTTACTGCACGCATGATTGATAATTTAGTCTAAGTCTGAAAGATTTGATTAAAAAACTATGTGCATGAATCAGAAACCATTAAAAAGATACAACTTCCAAATCATTTCACAACAAACTCTTGGTGCACTGACTGTGTGTTCAGTAGCTGTCGAATGCAGAGCTAGTTAAGCATCCATTGCATACATAAACTAATGCCCGAACAACACCAAGCAATCTTTTGGAGCATTTCTTTTTAAGTATGATCAGTTAATTGATACATTCTTTTTTTTGATGGTCTTGATTCACACAGTTCCAAGGTCAAATTTGACTATGATTCTGTAAGGCACTTCAGATGATCAACTCACATTTAAAGTGAATGCTTCAAGGCGGACACTTTCACCACTGGTTTTCTTAGTTCTTAATATTAGTGCAAATCTTGCTGTTAATATTTCTTCTCAATAACTGATCTTTGCTGCAGGACATTTACAATCCTTGCCTTTAGTTCAGCATTATAAGAACATTTCAATATTGTTCTATCAATTCCTACACCCAGACTACAGGGTTGCACAGTGGTTAGCACTGTTGCTCCACAACGCCAGGGATCCGGGTTCGATTCCCAGCTTGGGTGACTGTGAGGAATCTGCACGTTCGCCCCGTGTCGGCATGGGTTTCCTCCAGGTGCTCCGGTTTCCTCCCACAAGTCCCAAAAGACGTGCTTGTTAGGTGAATTGGACATTTTGAATTCTCCTTCAGTGTACCCGAACAGGCGCCGGAATGTGGCGACAAGGGGCTTTTCACACTAACTGCATTGCAGTGTTAATGTAAGCCTACTTATGACACTAATAAAGATTATTATTATTACAAAAAGTGAGACAAATCCTACCTCAGGCCCAGATGGCGTACCTAGAAAAGGCTGGATCAGTTCCTATACATCTATTTTGCATTATATTACATCTTTACGTCTGTCAGGTTTCATTTCAACCCAATTAGCTACTTTTCATTGAATCATAAAATGCAATGCCTACCACTGTCCTGTAACCCTTAAACCTGCCTTTTCTCCATAAGCATGTGTAATAATAATAATAGTCTCTTGAATACATTGGTGGTTTTCCTCAGTGATTTATTGCACAAGCCCACTATTCTTTGTCTGAAAGGTTTGAGCAACATCTAGTCTCAATTATACTTTTTCCAATTTTTGAACTCGTACCTCATGGGAGCTTGAACTCTTCACAATACTGAATTGCACTCAGGACAATCAGTGTACAAATGTTAACAATTTTCTGCATATTTCACAGCAGAACCAGATGCTATCATTGCACGTCCCTCCATATTTAAAGAATTTAATCTCTATATGAAACAAAAGAAAATCAAGGACATTCCAGATGTAGAGCAAATTGTGTGTGAAATAATGTTGACGTTCAGGGATCATGGTGCATTGTTCTTCTGCACTATCATCAATTTTCCGACAGTCCTTAAATTATCCTTTTCATATTATCATATTTCCACAAATCTGCTCTCTACTCCTGCATGTCTGAATGATGATAGTGTTCATTCATGTCAAGTACATTGGATAATTATTCAGTAAAGCACCTACTTAGTTTTTTTTCTTGTTAAAAATGAGTGCCTAGTCTCAAGTGAGCTACCTTTTATCACTATATGTCCTTGTCAGGCTACTTATACTTTCATATTGATCAGTGCTAAGGGGTAAATCTCTATAGAGTGCCATATGTTTGATGATAAGGGCCTGGAAAAATTCTACTGTGAAAAGTTATTGAACAAATGCAAAATTGTTATGTCAAATTTGTTCCCTTGCTATTTTTAACAGGGGTATTAATCCAAGCAAGTTAACGCTCTCATTGAAACTGCAGAGAGACATATCCAAAATGAAAGGTTTGCAATGATAACATTGCATTATTCTGGGCTGAAGAAGAGAAATCTTTGAGATACAGACAATACATGGCAGGTTGGCTAGCATCTAAAATAGAAAGGCAGGTTAATATTTCAGGTGGATTTCTTTGTCAAAACTTGTCGTTGATCGACAGTAGCTGGTTACCAATTGCTTTGGGCTGTAGAAATTATCAATCAGTGTGACAAGAAAGGTCACTGTGCTCTGAAACATCATTGCATTCTTAAAATGATGCCATTCATCTGTTGAAGTTGAAGCTGCTCTTGTGTCGTCACCAGATATTTCTTGGATGGTTCTACCAATCATCCATCGTATCTCCAGTGAAAAATGTGCTCAAACCTTTATTTATTTATTTTTTTCAAAAAATATACTTTATTCATAAAATCTATACTAAACATTACAGAACATTTTGAATTGTCTTGACTGTACATTTCCATCAGAGTTACACATTCCCTTGACTTTCTTCCATTCAATTTTGATAACGTTACACACATATCGCTCTTTATGTTACAATTCTTTCTTAAACATTTACATTGTCATGTTTCTTTTATACATTGGAGTGTTAATGACCCAGACCGAGGGGGGTTTACACTGTTACCCGCCCCTCGGTGTACATTTGTTGGTAAGACCTTACACAGTGGTCTTTCCCCATTGCGCCTTGGCGGCAGCTGCCCCAAGCTTGAGTGCATCCCTCAGCACGTAGTCCTGGACCTTGGAATGTGCCAGTCTGCAACACTCGGTCGAGGACAGCTCTTTGCACTGGAAGATCAGCAAGTTTCAGGCAGACCAAAGAGCATCTTTCACCGAGTTGATGACCTTCCAGCAGCAGTTGATGTTTGTCTCAGTATGTGTCCCTGGAAACTGTCCGTAGAGCACAGAGTCCTGTGTCACAGAGCTGCTCGGGATGAACCTTGACAAATACCACTGCATCTCTCACCAGACTTTCTTTGCAAAGGCACATTCCACAAGGAGGTGGGTGACCGTCGCATTTCCCCCACAGTCACTCCGAGGGCAGCGTGCAACGGCGCTGAGCCTTCGGGTGTACATGAAGACTCTGACAGGGAGGGCCCTTCTCACCACCAGCCAAGCTAGGTCTTGGTGCTTGTTTGTAAGTTCTGGTGATGAGACGTTCTGCCAGATGACTCTGACAGTCTGCTCAGGGAACCATCCAACGTCCTCCACAGTCTGCTTTTCCCTGAGGGCCTCGAGGGCATTACGTGCTGACCACTGCTTCATTGCCCTGTGGTCAAAGGTGTTTTTCTTCAAAAACGTTTCCACGAGACGCAGTGTAGCCAGTGTTTCCACTGATCCTCTGCCAAAATTACAGCAGACAATCAGAAGACCTAAGAGGATGTTCCCACCTTTTGCGTATTATGAGTACTCTCTCTCCCTTAAATGTTGTTCTGCAGTGGCTGCATTATAAACCTGTAATTGGCATTGACAACTGCAATTGATCGCATTTTTCCAATTTTAGCTCTTTTTAGGCTAATTTGACAATAGCTCAGAAGCAGTGTTCACAAGCAGATCTTCTCTCTTACTGTTGATTTGTGCTTTCCGAGCTGAGTGACCCAAGGATTTATGTCATCAATTCATTAGAATAGTCTGACACTTCACTCGTGAATTATTTTAGAATGTTAAACACAAACTTAATTCACACCTGAATCACTATGCACAGCCTTTTCTTTATATTTAAATAGGTAAATGAGCAACTTGACAAAAGCAACTGGCAAATTTGAACACAGTAAATAAAAAGGCAAGAGGGCCAGTCCCCTTTCGGAAGAACGATTGGGATACATGCAAAGTATTAGGCTTGGTTTGAACTCCTGGGGTGACTGACAGTCTTGGAGTTTGAGCAGGAAGGCTAAAATGATTTTAACAGGTGAGGATTATAAACATGCTGCTTGCCAACACTGCAAATAAAATAGCCAGGTGTGCGGGAAGTGGCCATCTAGTCTGTAAAAGTGGGCTAGAAACTGCGGGAAATAGTCCCCGATAAGCGGCACATTCTCTCGGAGGGAAATGTGGCAAAGCCCGGAGCAGAGAAAGGATTTCTTCCAGGGTGACAAGGATGCGCCAAAGTAAAAGATTTAATTCACGGGACCGCTTCTGGCCCTGATATTCCCCATTGGTTTGACATGAAGTGGAAACCACGCATCAGGAAAAGAAGCCCAGCAAAACTTAGTCTCGGTCTGAACTCAAATTCCGTCTTAAGTTAGAATCAGTTCAGACCAGTGCCAGTTATTTCCAATGTTTTACTAGTATTTTCTTCTGGCTGCTGTCACTTTCCCTACTCGAGCCCAGATTAAAATAACATATCAGGTACCAGTGACATCATAGGAGGCTAAACTGCATATTTAAAGAGGGTCCTGCTGGTTTGTGGTGGCCATCTCCCACTCCATTTTAACTTACACACACATACTCCTCCCCCTAACCCACAAGCCCCAACTCCCCAATTGATTTCTGCAAAGCAGAAGAATTAAACTCAACCTAAAGATCTACGATAAGTTTTGCGAGGGTCATAACTGATCATCTACCACTAGCGTCAATGTAAAATGTGTGGAAGCACCCAGAGCAAATCTAAACTTCATTTACACTGTTGCTGTGGGATTTTCATGGATCTTACAAAGTAATGGTGGTCAATCTATTATAACGGAGCCCGAAATTGGCTGATTACACTGTTTCCAACTAAATTTACAGCTTTTGAAAGCAAGATATAATTTTGAAAACATCGCATGATTTGATAATATGACTGACATGACAGAAATGAAATGGAAAGCTTGTTGGAGTAGATACCAGCATGTGGAAGATAAAGTTGAACTGAAGTAACATTTTTATCGATTACCTCTTTAGAAGTCACGTTTTTCAATGGATAACATATTACATTCAAGTACTGTAATTGACAATGTTCCATAGCCATACAAAGATCAGTATGAAACTCAAGATGATTCAAATACCCTAACCAAAAGGAAATGCCATTATATCTGTTGTAATAAACTGCAATGTTTGCACTGAGTGCTGAATTTGGTGCATTTGAGTGCTATAGTGAGAGTTTGGTGACTGAGGGAGTATAAAGGTTCATTTTTATCTAAAGTCTAGTCTTTCTTTTATTCAGTTAATTCACTTAAACTTTGCTGTTTGGTTTAGAAGAAGGTGAATTTTGAATCAGCTTTAAACAAAGGTTCTGCTTGTAGGTACTTGCAGCTGGAGCTTGTTAATTAGTTAATTGGATTAGGCTGGTTTTCAGAGGCTAGATTAACAGTATAAAAGAGATCCACCTACAGTGCAGACTTTGTTTGCACTGAGTGCTGAATTTGGTGCATTTGAGTGCTATAGTGAGAGTTTGGTGACTGAGGGAGTGCTGAATTTGGTGCATTTGAGTGCTATAGTGAGAGTTTGGTGACTGAGGAAGTGCTGAATTTGGCTGCAATTGAGTGCGACAGTGAGAGTTTGGTGACTGAGGGAGTGCTGAATTTGGGTGCAATTGAGTGCTATAGTGAGAGTTTGGTGACTGAGGGAGTTAGGTGAGGAGGGAGTAAGGTGCTCCTTTCATTTCATTTCCTACATTTTCGCAAAGAGCGAGAAGGGAGCCAAGAGTTTACAGAGAGTGCAGCTGACTGGGAGCAGAGTCGGAGGGCGGAGGTTCAGTTTGTCCACAGAGCAACTATATTCTGTAAGGTAAGATGGGATGGAGGCTAGGCCAGTTGCATGCGCCTCGTGTAGGATGTGGGTGGTGAGGGATACCACCGGTGTCCCCCCTGACTATACCTGCGGGAAGTGCACCCAACTCCAGCTCCTCAGAGACCGTGTTAGGGAACTGGAGCTGGAGCTGGATGAACTTCGGCTCATCCGGGTGGTAGAGGGGGTTATAGAGAAGAGTTACAGGGAGGTAACCATACCCAAGGTACAGGACAAGAGTAGCTGGGTTACAGTCAGGGGAAAGAAAACAAACAGGCAGACAGTGCAGGGATCCCTCGTGGCCGTTCCTTTAAAACATCGTCTGGACACCTCAGTTATCGGTTGCGAACAAGAAGACAGAGTCCATTCATAGTGTTAGCGCCCGTTCAGATCAGACGGACCTGACTGGAACAGACTGACGGTGTTCGGGCTCCCCCAGTTGGGTCTGCCACACCTTTTGGGATAGGTCCGGATGACCGGTAGTTGCAGCGAAAATTCAGGGACAGCCCATCGAATTTCTATGGGACACAGGAGGGTCCCTCACCACAATAAATTCCTCCACCCTGTTTCAAAAAGACACGTGGCCCACTACAGCCACCATCACCCTCAGTGGCTTTACAGGCCATTCACAGCAGGGACACATCACAGCCCCTGTACCCATTCAAATCGGTACCATCACCACCAAGCACCCCGTAGACCTGCCCCACACAGCAGAACACATTCTGGGAATCGATTTCATGAATTCCCACAATCTATCATTTGATCCAGTCAACCAGTGTGTCTGGAAAATGGCAAAGTCTGCAAGAGCCCCCGCAACGCTCAACATAGGAGAATATGCAAACAAAATTAGCGCAGTAGGCGAATTTTGGTTCAACCCGACCACACTTAGCACGGACAAGCAGGTTAGGGCAGTTCTGCAAAAGAACAGGACAGCATTCGCGACCCACAAACATGACTGTGGACGGATGACTGGTTCCGTACAAATTACAGGACCTGACCCTAGACCCCAAAAACAGTATGGATTTCCCCAAGAGGCAAAGGGAGAAATCGCAAAGGTAATAGATAGCTTATTAGAGCAGGGCGTACTCAGATCAGTAGCCTCCACTAATAATGCCCTGATTTGGCCAGTGAGAAAGCCCGATGGATCATGGCGACTGACCATCAATTATCGGGAACTCAACAAAATCACCCCCACAGCAGCCCCCACAGTAGCAATAAGTCCCGAGACCATGCTCAAGCAGGGACTCAATTCCCGATTCTTTACGGTTTTGGATGTCAGTAATGGATTCTGGTCCATTCCATTGGCAAAGGTGTGCCAGTACAAATTTGCATTCACGTTTAAAAATCAGCAGTACACATGGACATGCCTGCCACAAGGATTCCACAACTCTCCCTCAATTTTCCACCGACAGCTGGCAAATGGTTTAGCCAAATTCTCTCGCCCCGAAATTCTCATCCAGTACATAGACGTCCTACTACTGCAGACAGACACCAAGGAAGAGCACATCGAGCTTCTGTCCGAACTCCTGCAACTCTTACATTCATTTGGTTGTTAAGTTAACCCCAAAAAGACCCAGATTTTGGAAGACAAGGTGATATATTTGGGCACAATTATCACACATGGTAAATGCGAGATCGAGCACAAAAGGATTGACTCGATTGCTAAATTGCCCCTTCTCCAGAATGTTTCAGCCCTCCGGTCGTTTTTAGGACTGGTTGGCTACTGCCGAAACCACATTGACGGTTTCGGCAGCAAGGCAGCACCCCTCTCAGACCTCCTAAAGAAAGGAGCCCCCTGGGAATGGCTTCCGCAGCATACGGATGCTGTGGACCCATTGAAAAGAGCAGTCATTGCAGTCCCCGCATTACAAGTTCCAGACCCGCTTTCCCCTTACGCTATAGAGGTAGCAACCACAGACCGCACCCTTTCGGCCGTGCTCCTTCAGGAACGGCATGACCAGTTAAGGCCCGTAGCTTACGCCTCCAGAATTTTAGATGCTGTGGAGCAGGGATTTTCAGCCTGTGAGAGGCACCTGCTCGCAGTATTCTGGGAAGTTCAGTATTTTTCGTATATTACCGGACTGAACCCCATCACGATCCTCACAGAACACACCCCCACCTAACGTTTACTGGACGGACGACTAAAGGACGGTACAGTCAGTCAAATAAGAGCAGCCAGATGCACCCTTCTTTTGCAGGGACGGGGCATCACTGTGAAACGGACAAAGACACACACCTTTTTAGCCGATAACCTACAGTCCCCCGGAACCCCCCATGAATGTGAAATTATCTCTCCACACCACAACACAGGCCCCTTTATTGCTAACCACCCCCCCCACCCCCGAAAGATAGGTAGTTCAACCCAGAGCCCCCAGCCCACAGATACGTGCGAGCCCATAAGGATATATGTGTATGGATCTTCCACAGTATTGGATGGGACGCGCATAACAGGTTGCGATATTTATGTCGAGGACGCGCAGTGACGCGCCCTAGAGGAAATATCACTAAAACTTCCAGGCCACTTGGGCGCACAGGCAGCAGAGCTTGCGGCCATCGCATATATCGTGGAACACCCAGATTCCTTCCCCAGCCCAGCAGATATATACTCGGATAGCCTCTATGTCTGCAACAGCCTTACGGAATTCCTGCCCCTGTGGAAAGCAAGAGGATTTGTTTCCGCAGACAGGAAACCCCTCCCTTCAGCTCCATTGCTCCATCACACCTTAGAGAGAGCACAGAACAGGACTTTTGGGGTAGTCAAAGTTCGAAATCACCATCGTTCCTCCCCTCACTGGCTAAAGCAGGTTCCAGGCATGGATATTTTTGGACACCCCCGGAAAGTGCGCCAGTGAATGCAGTTCAGGTCTCGCAGACTAATATCGAGGATTTAGTGCAGGCCCAGAAGCAGGACAGCAATCTCAGGGAGATTTTAAAAGAAAACTATCCAGCACCCTAAGAAAGGTTTAAGAATACACTGACCACACATGACGGTGTGATGTTAAAAGACACACTTTATGTGGTTCTTGAACAGGACAGGAATCAACTGATCTGTTTGTTCCATGACGGTCATGGAGATCAGGGAATCGATCCCACTACAGCCCACCTCAGGCAGCTTTGTTGGTGGCCGAATTTAAAGGACGTGTTAATCACTACATCGAAAATTGTCTTATCTGTGCCCAGAAAAATCCAGACAGATATACCAAAAAGGCTGAGCTTAGTCACACCCGACCCGTTAATGGCCCCTGGACTAACCTCCAGATTAATTTTATAGGACCATTGCCCCCTTGCAGGAATGGTTACAAATATGTACTCATGGTGAGAGACTCGCTTACAAAATGGGTGGAAGCATTCCCATCCAGGACAAACACTGCAAAGACCACAGCCAAAATTTTGACCCACCACATCTTTACAAGATGGTGACTCCCCCACAGCATTGAATCCGACCAAGGTTCTCATTTTACGGGACGCGTCATGAAGAACGTCCTCACGATATTTGGCATTACCCAAAAATTCAACAATGCATACCACCCACAGTCGCGTGGTATCGTGGAGCGCATGAATCGGACTCTAAAATCCATCCTCAGAAAAATGGTCCAGCAAAACAACACCACTTGGTACTCAGTCCTCCCTTTTGCGCTGATGTTTTTGAGTAATACAGTTTCCACTTCTACAGGTTAAATCCCACACACTCTCATGACCGGACGCCCCATGAAAGGCACAGACTTTTAATTAGGTTTAGGCTTGACCAGCCCCAAAGTGACGGCCCTCACACACGAGAAAGCAGTACAGCAATTAGTGAATAATGTTAAAACGGCTCAGCTAGCAGCCGCAGTGAAATTGGGCACAAGGAAGAAACACAGCAAGGCTTGTTTCGACAAGACAGTGCATGCGACTGAGTACAGTGTAGGACAGCAAGTCATGCTCTCCGTATACAACCCCAGCACATTCCTCTCACCAAAGTACTCGGGTCCGTACTCCATTGCGGACAAAGTAAGCCCTTCCGGATACAAGATAAAGTATCCCAAAGGAAAGACTGCGTGTTTTCATATCAACCAGTTGAAGGCATATGGAACACAGTCTAATCACTCACACCACGTCATGCTCGACGCCGCACACCTCACCCCGCCCACAGCCAACATAACCCTACCGTCCCCCAACACGTCCAGCCCAGCCACCGACTCGTCCTCGACTCCACCCCCGAAATATACACTCCGCCCCAGAAGAGACAGCGACTGTGACTCGGGCGATAGCCGCAGCACGCCTCCCTACTATCCGCATGCAACAGGACCCACACCGAGCGAATCTGACCACGATTCGAGTGATCCCTTCATGATCACTTTCCTGAACAAACCCCACCACTGACCACCGACCTACCATGACGACCCCGATTCCGTCCCCACACAACTAGACACCACCTATTGGCACAGAGACAACTCATACAGACTCGTCCGAAACGATGAGAGCGACCGCAAATAATACCAAGCAGCCCTTTCAGCCCTGATACACTCAAGAGTTTGGCATCCGGGAGAAGATGGTGACCTTGAGTCTGACTCCCAGAACGAGAACCCCTTTGCGACCCTGTTCGCAACCGATAACTGAGGTGTCCAGACGATGTTTTAAAGGAACCGGTTTAGGAGAAACGGTGTCCTTTCTGATGGAACCTGCAGCATGTTTTATGTTGTTTGTAGTGTTTTTTTAAATGTTGTATGTCAGACAGGAAAATATTTTCACGGCCCCACGCCCTTTCGGCCGAAACCTCTGAGGACTTGCCCACAGAGACTTGTTAAGGTCCCAGACGCCAGTTCAGCGGAACTTGTCTGTCGACAGATACCATGCGCCCGTTCGTAACTGCCCTTCTGGTTCGAGGGCAGAACCACTACGGCAGCCCCCCACGATGACTACATTTCTTGCCCATTCTTGTCGGTTACTCAGGCAGTGGAGAAACGGCTTGGAACCCGCCCTGCCTGGGAAGCCCCCTCTGGTCAACTACGCTCGGGTAGGGGAGACACAGCATTGGTAGCCGTTCTACCCGGGGACTCCATCCAACTCTTACCCGTCGCGGTACATACGCACCTCATTTTGGAAATTGTAGTTCAAACAGTTTTGTTTTGTTTCAGGTAACCCTTAGGTTGCCAACCATATGCTATTTACATCCTGAAACATTTGGATGGTAAACCGCACAGTCTGCGAGACGGCTCGCACTGGTTCAGTATTTGTGTCTTGTCCTAAAATACGGTTTTTGAAAAAAAAAATGAGGGAGACACATAGCGACCAATTATAAAGTGAGTAATTGGCACTAAAGGACAGACAGGCTATCATACGAGATGTTAAACCAAGATAGTTACAGACACTATGCTTGATTCCACAGAACTCCAGAAGCTCCAGGACCAGAGAAGAGAAGAGAAGGGAAGAGAAGAGAAGTGAAAGAAGACGCACCATGAGGATATCCTCCGGATTGTACATCATGATAATGGACATTTGGTTGCACGTGAACGCAAACCGCATGACCTCAAGCCCCCCAGCCGTTAATGATTCACTTCCTCACAGTACCCAGAGCCCAGTCACCAGCGACACCACACCATCTTGGTGTGACAGGTTTATGACCTGGTATTCCCTGTCATACGTGATAGAATCCTTGCTAGTATTGGCGATACTCTGCTGCATCGTGCAGACTACGCATCTAAGAAAATGGAGAAGGAGAGCCTACCGCACTCGCACCCTGGTATATAGGATCAGAGCCCCTATTTTCGGGTACAACTAGACCCCCGACCCCCGCGATCTATAATAAAGAGCATTCATTTGCAGTTTTATTGTAAATAAAGAAATGTAAAGAAATGTTCATGAGCAATTGTACGATCCTGAGCTTGACTGCTAAGCCAGGAAAAACGTGTATAGACTGCTATGATTTTGTTTGTGTGGTTGAGGAAGTTAGAGTGATGAAATGTTTGAGTGAGAGTAATGTATTAAGGATAGTTAGAGATTCCCACTTTTTTTATTGTTTTGTAATGCATGTCCCTGTTTGACATAGCGCCCCTTAGAATTGTTAGTTAAAATTTTTTTGCATAGTTATGGTCAGTGTAGAGGCCATAAAAAAAGTGCTCCCCAGGTCAGGGAATGGAAAGCAACGTAGTTATGTGATCCTTCACGCTTCGCGTTAGGATCACAAGGAGAGTAAATAGCCACCTAAATTGGCCAACTCCCGATTTTAAATGGCGAACGGCAAAGGCTGATGGGAAAGTCAGCCAACATAGACAGAAACCAGCAGCTGCAGGTTTGCTGTGTATTTACTTCTGCAAAGGCCAGACAACATCGATACCAGCGACCATCACTATAACAATGTAGCAGCCATCAGCATACTGATGAGCAATGCCCGGGAACAATAAGTAACATTTTGGACACACAAAGCAAAGCCAGACTCCTCGGCGCCAGCAGGAACCAACACAAAGGAGGTGAACGAGCACCTCAAGACCGCCCATCGATCAGGCAAACCGCTCCAGTATTGGAGAAATCGAACCAACCGATTGGGACAAAGTCCAATCCCTTGGGACCAGGTACAGGGTCTGCCCCGAAAGGTGGAAAGCCCCTGGGGACTATAAGAGTGAAGCCCCAAGTTCAAATTGCTCTCTTCAGCTCTCTTCACCTCTGCGTCCTGCCCGGGTCACCCAGAAACACAAACCAACATTGACCATGACCGGTGCAGTGACCCCCGTCAAAGTAAGTCTTAATTCAATGCTCGCTACGAGATAGGCGCTCCTAGCTACCAATCCGTACCAACTTCGAATCCAGCAGACTCAGAACCCGAACGAATGGCCATTTGTTCCCCTGACCTGGTGGGCCAGTCCGAAGTTAAGTATAGGCCTGTTAGTTATAGAAGTAGCTTAGACGTAGAATTTGTGCATGAGTAGCGATTACTGTGTATAATAAATGTGCTTTGATTTGAATCTTACTAATCGGTGTATTGGGTTATTGATCATTACTCGGACTTAAACCTCGTGGCGGTATCATAAAGATACCTGGCGACTCGAGAGCAAAGGTAATAAAACAGAGCAATTGAACCAAGGAGAAAGTTAGCGACAGGCGACTTGATAGAGGTTTACAAGATGATCAGGAAAATTGATAGAGTAGACAGTCAGAGACTTTTATCCCGGGTGGAACAAACCATTACAAGGGGACATAAATTTAAGGTGAATGGAGGAAGATATAGGGGGGATGTCAGAGGTAGGTTCTTTACCCAGAGCACTGCCTGTGGAAGTAGTTGAGTCGGAAACAATAGGGACCTTCAAGCAGCTATTGGATAGGTACATGGATTATGGTAGAATGATATAGTGTAGAGTAATTTGTTCTTAAGGGCAGCACGGTAGCATTGTGGATAGCACAATTGCTTCACAGCTCCAGGGTCCCAGGTTCAATTCCGGCTTGGGTCACTGTCTATGCGGAGTCTTCACATCCTCCCCGTGTGTGCGTGGGTTTCCTCTGGGTGCTCCGGTTTCCTCCCACAGTCCAAAGATGTGCAGGTTAGGTGGATTGGCCATGATAAATTGCAGTTAGTGTCCAAAATTACCGTTAGTGTTGGGTTGGGTTACTGGGTTATGGGGATAGGATGGAGGTGTTGACCTTGGGTAGGGTGCTCTTTCCAAGAGCCGGTGCAGACTCGATGGGCCGAATGGCATCCTTCTGCACTGTAAATTCTATGATAATCTATGATTAATCTAGGACAAAGGTTCGGCACAACATCGTGGGCCGAAGGACCTGTTCTGTGCTGTATTTTTCTATGTTCTATGTTTCCAGATGAGTGACCTCTTTTCATAGTTTGGCATTCAAACGAGATATGCACTCAAAATTGAAGAAAATACAAAATAATTGAACAAATAATTTAAGTAAAAGTAAATGAAACAAAACAGAATGAAAAACCTCCAATCATGATATTGAACAAAAAATGATTTTTTGCTTTCCTCTCCATGGGCGTCATTCTCCGACCCCCCGCCAGGATGGAGAATGGCCGTTGGCCGCCGTGAATCCCGCCCCCGCCGAAGTCTCTGGTACCGGAGAGTGGGCGGGGCGGGAATCGGGCCGCGCCGGTTGGCGGGACACCCCGCTCAATTCTCCGGCCCGGATGGGCCGAAGTCCCGCCCAGAAATTGCCTGTCCCGCCGGCGTAAATTAAACCTGGTATTTACCGGCGGGACCAGGCGGCGTGGGCGGGCTCCGGGGTCCTGGGGGGGGCGCGGGGCGATCTGACCCCGGGGGGTGCCCCCGCGGTGGCCTGGCCTGCGATCGGGGCCCACCGATCCGCGGGCGGGCCTGTGCCGTGGGGGCACTCTTTCCCTTCCGCCTCCGCCACGGCCTCCACCATGGCGGAGGCGGAAGAGACTCTCCCCACTGTGCATGCGCGGTAAACTTTTAGCGGCCGCTGACGCTCCCGCGCATGCGCCGGGAAACTGTCAGTGGCCGCTGACACTCCCGCGCATGCGCCGCATTTCCGCGCCAGCTGGCGGGGCAACAAATGCCGTTTCCGCCAGCTGGCAGGGCGGAAATCCCTCCGGAGTCGGCCTAGCCCCTCAATGTTGGGGCTCGGCCCCCAAAGATGCGGAGCATTCCACACCTTTGGGCCGGCGTGATGCCCATCTGATGGCGCCGTTTTTGGCGCCAGTCGGCGGACATCGCGCCGTTGGGGGAGAATTTTGCCCCATGTGTCTGTTTAGAGTAGATTTTGCCTCTTATCCCATCCCTTCGCAACTCAGTTACTCCTGAGAATTTAGAATAATGAGAGGTGATCTCATTGAAGCATATTCTTATGGTGGTCAATAGGGTCAGTGCTGGGTGGATGTGAGGATAGAACTTGGGACAAAGTCTCAGAGTAGGGGAACAGCCATTTAGAACAGAGATGAGATGAAACCTCTTCGCTCAGTAGTGCCACTAACCTTTGGAACTTTCTACCCCAGAGAGCACTGGATACTCAGTCATTGGGTGGAGTTTCCCAATGGTGGGATTTACTGCTCCTGCAAGAGTCAATGGATTTTTGAATGCCTCGCTGCATTTCCCGGCCCCACCACCTCCCTGTAGGGGCCAAAATATTCAGCCCATTGTGTGAATCAGCCAGAGATCAATGTTGCAGACGGGACTGGAAAATCCAGGTCCAATTTGTATTTACACAATTTGGGAAATACAGGATATGGGGATTGGGCAGCAAGATGTATCAGAGATCAAAGATCTTCTCCGGGAGCCAAATGGTCTATCCCTACTCCTATTCATATATTCTAAATAATCAAGAATCTTGCTAACCAATCCATTTCCAATTATGTCTCGCTGCTTCCAGCCAAAGCTGCTCTGTGTCTAATAGCACTAATACTCTATGACCATCACCTCGTGGTACATGTTCCCCTCCAAATCTATCCCAAATATTTCAAGATTTAATGGAGATATTTAATCAAGAGGGGGCAGGAAAATTATTCCCAGTTTGGTTGCAGATCAATAACAAAGGCATTGAAGTGTGGTGAACTTGTTATAATATTTATACATGGATTGTGGCTAATAATCTATTTGTATTGATTGCATAATGACAGGCAATAAATAGAGGCAGTTGTAACATTACAAAGGTTTTACACTGATGCTGGGATATCTGGCATGCAGAATTATTTGGAAATATTATAGACAGCAATAGGCAAATATCCTGCACCTTAGAATATGCTGCAACATTTTGGGTCATCATGCAATGATCACTCTCCTTATGTAACTCTATACAACAATGCAAAGTCCAAAGTCTTTCCTAGTTTTCACCATTTCCTGCTTCACTAATCTTTATTCAAAGGCTATAAAATGCATGTATGTTCAGCATTCAAGGCTGGATGTAGCATTCAAAACCTACACCTAGTAGATTTCAAAATGTAAGCATTACGTAATGCTTCTGACAGATGGAAGGTCCTAGGGAGAAAGGCATGATCCCCTGGAAAACTGGAGGAATGAGGGGGCTGCTGTTGGGCAGGGGAGTACTCAGGTCAGAAGGCAGCAACAGGATGAGAGCATTCACTGTGACTATTGGGGTGGGGTATCTGGTCAAGGTGACAAAGTATTGATAGAATTAGTGTAGTGAATGTGGTGTCAGTCTTTTTAAGACAGCACTGCAGAAGAGGGTCACCTGGCTTGAGGCACCCTTGGGGACCAAAAATGGATGAACACTTCAGAGGTGGAGTCCTTTCTTGGGTAGAGAACACCATGTAGTAAATATGTAAAGGCTGCAGCAGCTGGGGGCTGCTGCTTCAAGGTAGCTTAAGGGCTCGAAACCCATGTACGTAGTTTGTCTTTATTATTAAACACATTTTGTTCTTAATGAATCCCAAAAAAGGGGCTGTTTGAACACAGTGGGCTAAACAGCTGGCTTGCAATGCAGAATAATGCCAGCAGCATGGGTTCAATTCCCGTACCAGCCTCCCCGAACAGGCACCGGAATGTGGAGACTAGGGGCTTTTCACAGTAACATCATTGAAGCCTACTTGTGATAATAAGCGATTATTATTGAAATGCCTTGATGCCATTACATAACATATTGGAGACAAGGTGAATAAATTGTGATGGCTTAGCCTACCTGTGAGTATCTGATTTCATTAAAGTTTGGAAAAATGTGATACTCATCCTCGCGCCTGTATTTGGGCAAATAGTATCAGAGAGAGCTGACAATAATGGGCGCGATTTAACCATGTTGCGCCCAAAGTACATCTGGATCCTGGCAAATTACCAGTCCTGGAGAAGGGGTGGGGTATTATCTCTCCTCCTTCCACTGTGTCCCCCGTGTTGGTGTGATCTTTTCCAGTGGTCTGTGCTGCTCATTGTCACGCACACACTCATGCTCACGCACAGTCATTCACACCAATACTCTTCATGCACCCACACTCTCGCCAATATGCACGCACTGATGTTCACACACATGCTTTCCTGTACATGCATTGGGTGCTGTTCCACCAATGTAGGTCTGTTATTGGGGCCAAACTAGGGGGGGGGGGGGTGGGGGGGGCGGTGGGGGGGAGATGCGGGCACTGGCTCGGCAGCTGGCGGTATTGTATCCTTTTTGTGTTTTGTCTCGATTTTGTTTTTGGTGTACAGCTGGTGTCCTCATTATATTCCTGCCTGTGTTGTGTTTACTTCCGGTGCACGCTACCGGTGCTGGTGAGGGGGTGGGGTACTCCATCTCCTTCCTCTGCTGGACCCATGTCATTGAGTTGCTTTTGTAGCCAGTTAAAATGGCTAACTCCCGATTTAGAATGGCTAACCCCGATTTAAAATGGCGAACGGAAAAGGCTGATGGGAAAATCAGCCAACAGGACTAAAACAAGCAGCTGCAGGTAAACTGTGTATTCACCTCTGGGCAGGCCAGACAAGATCGATATCTGCAGCCATAAGTACAACAAAACACCAGCCATCTAAATACTAATGAGCAAACCCCGGGAACAATGTGCAACAAATTAGACACACAAAGCCAACCCAGACTTTTCGGCGTCAACAGGAGCCTACACAAAGAGAGGTGAACGATCACCCCAGGACCGCCCATCGATCAAGGAATCGCTCCAGCATTGGAGAATATCGAACCAAGTGATTGGGACGAAGTCCAATCACTTGGAACCAGGTACAGGGTCTGCCCCGAAAGGCGGGAAGCCCCTGGGGACTATAAGAATAGAGTCCAAGTTCAAATCGACCCTTCTCCTCTCTGCCACCCTTCTGCAACCCCTTCTGCCTCCTGCACCTTTCTGCTGACCTTCTGCAACAGCCACTCAAATCGTAAGTCTTACTTCAACGCTCGCTACGAGATAGGCGCTCCTAGTTATCGATCAGTACCAGCTTCAAATCCCGCAGGCTCAGAACCCAAACAAAAGGCCATTCGTTTCCCTGACCTGGTGGGCCATTTCCAAATTAAGTATTGGCCTATTAGTTGTAGGAAGTAGCTTAGATGTAGAATTTATGCATGAGTATTGATTACTGTATATAATAAATGTGCGTTGATTTAACTCTTACTAAGCGGTGTGTTGGATTATTGATCATTACTCAGACTTGAACCACGTAGCTGTATCAGAAAGATACCTGGCGACTGAAGAGCAAAGGTGATAGAACAGAGCAATTAAACTAAGACTAAAGTTAGCAGCAACACTTTTCAGCACCCTTCTGATTATATAGGTCTGATGCTGGGGTGGGGAGTGGTGGACGCTGCCTCGGCAGCTGGTGGCGTTGTTCATTTGTTTTGTTTTTTGTCCTTGGTGTACAGCTGATGTCTTTGTTGTCTTCTTGCCTGTTTTGTGTTTTTCTTTGGTGGTTCCAGCTCTGTAGTTGGTTTTGTTTATAATATGCCGGACCTGTTCTGGACAGAACTGTGCCCCTCTTGGGAGGGATGGAATGGTTTTCTCTCTCTCTCTCTCTCTCCTCCGCCTTGCTCCGTGTTGGAGTGGCCTTTTCCAGTGGGCTGGAATGGTGAGCTGTTCCGCTGATGTAGGTCAGGGAGGGGGATAGGATTGGATTGGATTTGTTTATTGTCACGTGTACCGAGGTCCAGTGAAAAGTATTTTTCTGCAAGCAGCTCAACAGATCATTAAGTACATGGGAAGAAAAGGGAAGAAAAGAAAGTACATAATAGGGTTACAAAAGGTATACAATGTAACTACATAAGCACCGGCATTGGATGAAGCATACAGGGTGTAGTGTTAATGAGGTCAGTCCATAAGAGGGTCATTTAGGAGTCTGGTAATAGCGGGAGTGGAGTGTGTTCTGGCTGCCAAGTGATTGGTGTCCTCATTGTACTGTCTTTTGTATTTTGATATTGTCAATAAACCAAAATATTTGCAGGTTGTGTTTGCTGCTTGCTCCTGCTGGTGGCTGCAAATGCCTGGAGGCTGCTGTTTCCTTCCTTTTCTGTACAGAAAGAAGAACTATTTTTTCTATGATAGCTTGGTCCTGGAACACCAGGCTCAGGGGATGCATGAGTCCAGAAGGCAACCTGGTTTAAAGCAAGAGGATGCTGCGGAACCGGTTGCATGGCATTGATCCAAATGGGCCAACTGATGACGCCGTTGAATAAATGCTTTTTCAGATTGCTGATGCTTTGGCTGGTGTGGTGAGTGCTGCATGTAATTGGCATGTCAACGCGGGTTAAACACCCTGGAAGTCAAGGATGTTCAACTGCACCTTGAGCGGCGATGGATTATGTGGATGCCAGGATTTGGTTCCAGTGAGATTGGGCCATGTTGTAGGGCCTGTACAGCTGGTGCTCCTGGATGGAGAATGGCTCTGATACATGGAACAAGTAACACATTTATGGACAGATCATTTCTATGACAAAGGTCTGGACATGATAACATATTCTCCAACTGATCTTCAGTTTCTGTTCGAGAACCTGCGAGGGGTGATACCATGTGTATTTTTTAAATGAAAATGAGCAAATATAGCTTTGTATTTGTACCAAAATGGAAAGGTGATGTTTCCTTGTTGTTTAATGATTAGTGTGATATGTGGAATATGACACAGTTGATTTTCAAATCTTTGTTACTGTTGACTGTTGACTGAATGAACAAAATATTCTCAAGTAGTTCCTTGTGGCGACATGTGTCATGTCTCAGACTGCATCGTATTTTAATCAAATTCTGAAACCTAAACAGTTTAGCTGACCTCTCGAAGCACCATAGAGGTAGCAGCCAACTTTCAAACACTCAAGAGCTTACTCAAGAGTTTAACATTAACTGTGGGTCTAAAATATACAAAAGAACAGAGGAATAACTGTATGAACATGTACAAACCACCATCTCTCTCTCAGCTTCCTCGTCAGTCTGAGGTCACCTGACGCTAATATTCACTTATATATTAACAAGACTCCTAGTGGTCAGTTGGTGAATTACAACACATCCATTATATCACTACAGAGGGCAACAGAGGACCCTGAAGGACTAAAGGAACAGCTGACGGCAACAAGACTTTGTTGCGTCCCATCCTTTTGTATTGTAATGAGAAGTTCTTTGAAAGCTTTAGCAATGAATTGCAAGCAAACAATAAAGCTGTTATCAGTCAGAAAGTAAGACAAGCTACAGCAAAAGGTGCACGAAGAGCGAAGAGAAAAGAGTTGAATAAAGATAATTGAAAAGTGCAACAAGTAGAAAATGAATTAAATGTTTGTGACCCTAATCTAAATGAGAAGCAGTTTAGCTGCATCAAGGCCAAGAAAGAAAGAAAAAACAAGCACTATGAAGAAGGTAGAAGTAGCTAGGAAATCTATTAACGCCAGTAAGAAGTAGTACAACATTCACCAGATGGCGGTGAGGGAGCTGGAGTTAGAGCATGAAGATGTGAATAAAGGTTGATGGAAAAAGCACAAGCAGAACTCAGCAACAGAGGTCACAGCAATGAACTCGAGTAAAGCCAAGGAAATTCCATGTAATGGATGCCATCAGTTTTGTGATGAGTGAGAGAACTGCTAGTCTCAGTAAAACGCATCAAGATTTGATTGATGGCACTCACGTAGGATATCTTGTACCATTTACTACACAAGTCACCATGCTGTGGAAGCAGAAATTAGTGCAGAGCTATAGTTTACCAGAGTGCACGCTCTCTCTGTCTCCAAGGTTGCCAAAATGGTCACACGAATAGAAATGCGCAAGAACTAATATGACAACATGGTCAATGGAAAAGATGCTGAATAGTAATGCTGAAAAGAATAGGAACATTATCACACGACCCAAATACTAGAAATAGAGCACCACCACCATTTCCTTAACAAATGACAGTCCGGGTCTGTGAATGAGCTGACAAGACATAAGACTGTGTTGTATTGTAATGATGGTACCTGTGTCCAATGTAGGGCAAGCTGCTCGACAGAGAAAAGAATTGGTGAGTGACACCGTCCGCAGAGTAAAGTATGTAGTCCTTGGTCAGCGCAGACTCTAGACCAGGACTCAAAAAGCAGAAAGCCTGTCTGGAAGAATCCCATACAAGACCATAAATGGAACTGCGTATAGTTGAAGCCGACTAGGAATGAAATGAATGAAATGAAAATCGCTTATTTTCACGAGTAGGCTTCAAATGAAGTTACCATTGCCCCTAGTCGCCACATTCCGGCGCCTGTTCAGGGAGGCTGGTACGGGAATTGAACCTGCGCTGCTGGCCTGCCATGATCTGCTTTAAAAGCCAGCTATTTAGCCCTGTGCTAAACCAACCCCTAGAGAAGTGTTGTAGAACATAGAACATAGAATTTACAGTGCAGAAGGGGGCCATCTGGCCCATCGAGTCTGCACCAGCCCTTGGAAGGAGCACCCCACTTAGGCCCCACACCTCCACCCTATCTCTCTAACCCCACCTAACCTTTTTGGACACTAAGGGCAATTTAGCATGGCCAATCCACCTAATCTGCACATCTTTGGACTGTGGGAGGAAACCGGGGCACCCGGAGGAAACCCACGCAGACACGGGGAGAACATGCAGATTCCGTACAGACAGTGACCCAAACCGGGAATTGAACCTGGGACCCTGGTGCTGTGAAGCAACTTTGCTAACCACTGTGCTTCCTTGCTGCCCCTGTGCAGGCCTCAAGGTTTCATAATTGAACAATCGCTACATTGATTTACAAATGTCTAACTTGTGTGTGTAATGTTTATTTAGAATGTGGGTTGAGCAGATGAATTTTGAAGATTGTATAAAGCAAATTAAAGAGAAGGGATAGAGAGATTGTGGTGCCTGTCTCTCAATCAACACAGCCGAATAGGGTCACCTGACTTGAGGGACCAATGGAGACAGAGAGCAGGGGATCACCCCAGAGGGTGGAGTCCTTTCTTGGGCAGAATACATGTCGTAAGCATGCTAGGACTGGAGCAGCCAGAGGCTGCTGCCCCAAGGCAGACTAGGGCTGAGACCCCTGTACATAGTTTCTCTTTATTAATAAATACATATTGTTCCTAACGAAGCTTGAAATGTCTTGACGATGCCTGAAGTGCCATTACGTAACAATTAGGATGTGAAATGAAGGTGGAAGCAGATTTTGTAGTTACTTTCAAAAAGGAATTCAATCTCCACATAAAAAAGAAACACGGGTGGAAACCTGCATTTTGTTGGAGTAATAATCAAATTATTAATTAACTTAGCCCAGTTGGCTGGAAGTTGGTTTAAGATGCAGAGCAAGGCCGGCAGCGTGAGGTCAATTCCCTGACTGGCTGAGGTTATTTATGAAAGCCTCGCTTTGTCAACCTTGCCCCTCATCTGAGGTGTTGTGAACCTTAGGTTCAATCACCACCAGTTAGCTCTCCCCCTCAAAGGGGAAAGCAGTCTATGGTCAACTGGGACTATGGCAGCTTTATCAGACAAATAGCATAGGTCCATTTTGGGGAAGTTAAATAAACAGATGAGATAGAAAGGATTAAATCTTGATAGATTAAAAGGAGGTTCAGATGTAGGATTAATTCCATAAAAGGCCAATTGTTGCCATGACCTGTTCCAATGCCATACATTCAATAAAATGACACACCAGCCTGACTTGGAAATATATTGCTACTCCTTCACTGTCGCCGGGTCAAAATCCTGGCACTCCCTCCCTAACAGCAATGTAAATATACCCACACTACATGAACTGCAGCAGTTCAAGAAGGAGAACCTATACAAGGGCAATTAGGGGTGGGCAATAAATGCTGGCTGTTCCAGCGATGCCCATTTCCTATAAACAAATAAAAGTATCACTGTTTTGAATTCATATTTTATGGATCAGCATAGTCATGCCAATAATTTATTTCCCTTTGCAACTATTTCCATGTGACAGTAGTGTCATGTGGTCAAATATACCTTTCTATTCACCTCACTTGACGATTTAGCTTTTTAACCCAGTTCTCAACATTAGAGACAATTTGCGAAGTCCAACATCTGCATGGGTTTCTTCCGGGTGCTACGGTTTCCTCCCATGGACCAAAAATGTGCAGGTTAGTTGGATTGGCCACGCCAAATTGCCCAATGTCCAAAGGTTAGGTGGGGTTACTGGGTTATAAGGATAGGGTGGAGGCGTGGACTTGGGTAGGGTACTCTTTCCAAGGGCCGGTGCAGACTCGATGGGCTGAATGGCCTCCTTCTGCACTGTAAATTCTATGATTCTATATTACTTGTTGATTAATTTTTCTAGATATTTCTTATTTTATGTTTTCCCTGCAAACATCCTTTAAACAACTTCACAGCAACAGAACAATGTCCCATACTTGTAGAAGGGATCTTACCAGCCATAGAATCGTAGAACCATAGATTTTCTACAGTGCAGAAGGAGGCTGTTCGACCCATCAAGTCCGCATTGACTTTCGGAACTGACCTAGACCCATTCCATCGCCCCATCCCATAGCCCCACCTAACCTGCACATCCTTGATCACTAAGGGGAAATTTAGCCTTGCCAATCCACCTAACCTGCACATCTTTGGACTGTGGGAGGAAAGCAGAGCACCCGGTGGAAACCCACACAGACACGAGGAAAAAGTGCAAACTCCACACAGTCACCCAAGGCGGGAATTTGACTCAAGTCCCTGGTGCTATGAAACAGCTGTGCTAACCACTGTGCCACCTTGCCGCCATATGTAGCAGGAAAATTGCGGATGAAATCAATGAAAATAAATGGGCAAATACCCACAGTTTCCCATCATGCAACACATCAGTATTTTTCTAAAAACATTTCCCGGGGCTTTTACCAATCGGCCAACCTTCTGGACCCACGATGGCCAACCTTCCCGTCCCATGCTGACCAACCTTCGTAACACACCATTTTTGCTTACCTTTAATGCAACAGGTGAGCCTGCTCGGTCCTCACGATCTTACTTGATTTGTTATTCAATGTTACAATTTTGCTAAGGACTTCAGCTGATGATTTAAGTTCTCACTGCATCCTTTGAAAAAAATCAAGAGGTTTTTCCCCATGCTCCCCATGCTTCAAATGCCTTTGAAGTTTTGTGGTTTTAAAACTTTCATTCACCAGTACTTTCTTGCACATCACACACATGGGCTTTGCACCCTGATCTGCTTTGGCACAATTAATAAAGCCATGCCTCAAGAAACCACCTTTATACTGCTTTGTTCCTGATTTCAGCTTCTTCTTAATGGGCTGTTCATCCGAAGTCCTGGAGCTCACACCAGCACTGCTTTGTCCTGCCGTGGACTCTCCTGGGCAGCTCTCTTTCAGATTTAGTTGTGAGATCCTGGCCTGTTTATATCTCTGGCCCTCTCTTCCTTATTGTGAGAATGATCCATTTTCAATTCTTCAGTCTGACTGATGCTTGCTTGCAGCTACAAAATGGGGGAATTTCTTCTCCGTGATTTTGCGCTCAGAGCATGTGACATTAGTGTATGGGGCATCTGACCGCTCTGTCTCCACTTCTGGCAGGAAGACTCCATTGATTTTAAAAAGAATCTGTTCAGGAGGAGATGGTCTGTCCCACTGGGCTCCAGGCCAGCGTACTGCTAGACCTGGCTGAGAGGGAACGCATGCGCTGGACGGACGGCATTCTTGAAAGCCGGTCACGGCCATTGGGCACTTCTTCCCACAATCGGGACCGCTGCGACCAATCGCTCTGTGACCCTCCCGACGCCCGCCCGTGACCCACCTACGGCTCTCAACCCTGAGTTTTAAAATGAGGCTCCAAATAGAAGCACAATTATCCAGCACGTGCAAATTTTAATATTCTGCTTTGAACGCCTTCATCAAGACAATTCCACTCAGCAAGCTGATCTGATAGTATTCCACCGATCTTAACTGTCCAATAGAATTATCATTGTCATTTGCTTCTTATTAAATCAAATGATTTTTATTCTTTTTTTTACTCCCTTTCTCTTGAGCTGTCAGTTAAGCAGACATCTATTCTGATATTCTGAGGTAGAAGTGTCTTCTGAAAGTCAAAATGTCCAACAGTTTAGTTACATCTTCATAGAATTTAAATAAACTTAATAGACATTCATAAATCCATGACAACTTCTAATTACTATCTTTATTCTAGTCAAATGGTCTTGAATTGCTACCATTATAATGCATTCCATTTTTTTCTCTTTAGTGGATATGTCAAGCTAATATGCATAGAATTCTAGTGCAAATGCTTCTGACCTTTTTAAAGAGTCGAGCAAAGAATTTACCACAGAACTTACCTTGTATCGAATGAACGGTCGAAGGACAGTTCATCCGATGGCCTTCTTATTTACAATCGAAGTATCAATCTTTTTTTATTTATGATGAAGAAGTAAAAATCGACCAGTCTATGTGTTTATCAAAACCTGGTAAGTCAGATCTTAAACCATAATAACCTGCTCATCTGACGGAACTGTCAAACTGATCGGTTCCAGAAAAGGTCACTGCAATAACCCTGACGAGGTCCATGGGGAGGACCTGACTGATCACCCCATGGGCATGTGGAATTGGTGCTTTTTCGCTAGTGGTCTGAGGCCTACCCAGCTGGGGCTCATAAGAACCCAGTATAAAGGCCGGCCTAGACAGGGACCGGCATGTTGGTTGTCCCAACGGGACTTTACTCTGTGAATATATTCGCTGCCAAAGGCAGACCTCCTGTGACTGTAAATAAATTGCGTTAACCTTGCGGCTTGGCTTCCTGGGTCTTAATAGTCACAAAGCTTCCGGGGACGTCCAGAGTTCTTCTGGTGAAAGATGTCTGCAGATTGAAAGAGATATTTTTTATATTTCCAGGTACAGATCAAGAGGACACAACACAAGATAATTGCCTATCGTTCTTCCATGATTCTTGCAATTTGAAGCACGACTCCCGGGGTATGACAGACTCGAAGCTCCCCTGCGGCTTTTCTCATGGTCAGCCTGAAGTAAATCATAACGGTGATGATTTAGCTGCAAGACATCCACTGTGCCTTTAAAGAAACTGCTAAAATAGCCCATGGGTGGAAATGAACTAAATAGACAGATGCTCGTGATTGTACTTCCCTCCGAGTATCTGTGGACAGCTTTAGGTCCTTGTAAGCAATTAGCCTCAGGTCAAAATACAACAGTAAATCACAGCCTCGTTAGCTTGTTTTGTAGAAAGTTATTTTTCTGCATCCGTAATATTGTGACAGCTTAGGCCTGCGAAAGTTCACCAGACATAACCATTTTATATAAATTAGACGATACTCCTTTCTCAACTGTTTCTTGGGGTCTGGAACAGAATTGTTGTCCTTTTTGGGCCACTGCTTGTGTATTCCCTGTGGGCATAAAGCTGCAACTCCAGCTGCGTGTAACATCCTGTGGACAATCACAACACAAAGTTATAATTGCTTCTAAATTTCTGGCTCCAGGTCATAAGAACCCATTAGGAACTGGCTGGCTTTATTTATCTACTTGCAGAAGTGTGCGTGTGTGTCATGTTTGCACTTGATGTGCTGAAATTTGGTAAACACTGATATATCACAGGCAAACAGGTACTGACTGCACTCATTAACTGATTATGTAGCAATGAAAACTAGTTTAAAAAGCTTTAAATCAAAAAATGAGCAGTTAGAAAAAAACTATTAATAGTATGGCGAACCAATGCACTAGCTTAAAATGTTACCAGCTGAGGAACTTAATTCATCAAATCATAGAAAGTTACAGCACAGAAGAAGGCCACCCCCCTCAGCATGCTTATCTGTTGGTCTTTATTCTTTCATGGGAATCGCTGGCAAAACCAGCACCTGTTGCCCATCCCTAATTGCCCTTGAACTGAACGTTTCAGAGGATAGTTAACAGTGAACCACATTGCTGCCAGACAGGGTAAGGATAGCAAATGTCCCTGAAGGACATCAGTGAACTGGGTAGATTCTTTAGGACAATCATGGAATCATAGAATTTACAGTGCAGAAGGAGGCCATTAGGCCCATCGAGTCTGCACCAGCCCTTACAACGAGCACCCCACTGAAGCCCCTGTATCTACCATGTCCCTGTAATCCATTAACCCCCACGTAACATCTTTTGGACACTAAGGGCAATCGATGACAGTTTCATGGTCACTGATACTGAGACAGCTTTACACTCCAGATTTATTTGTGCCTAGCTCTCTGAAACATACTTTGACCTATACCCCCACTTTCTCTGTCCCTATAAACTGCTCATCCTCCAGTACCAGTTTACTAGAACATACAGTGCAAAAGGAGGCCATTCGGCCCATCGAGTCTGCACCGACCCACTTAAGCCCTCACTTCCACCCTATCCCCGTATCCCAATAACCCCTCCTAACCTTGATGGCCACTAAGGGCAATTTAGCATGGTCAATCCACCTAACCTGCACGTCTTTGCACTGTGGGAGGAAACCGGGGCACTCGGAAGAAACCCACGCACATCACGGGTAAGCGTGCAGACTCCGCACATCCAGTGACCCAGCGGGGAATCGAACCCTGGCGCTGTGAAGCCACAGTGCTAGCCACTTGTGCTACCGTGCTGCCCAACTGCTTTCAAAAATAACACATGGAGTCAACTTCCACGACCTTTCAAGTAGAGAATTCCGAATTCTAACAAGAGAGTGAAAAACAATTCTCCTCGGGCAGAATTTTACACCACCTGCAGAATCGGCGGAGACACACCTCCCACCAAGTAAATGGCTGCTTTGTCCTGGAATGCGTCACGTTTCTTGAGTGTTGTTGCAGTTGCACAAATCCAAGCAAGTGAAGTATTTTCCATCATACTCCTGACTTGTGCCTTGTAGGTGGTAAACAGGCTTTGGGGAGTCAGGGGGTGAATTACTTGCCTTGAAGTGCAAGACTTTTCAAGTAAAGAGTGATCCACAGGAGAAGATTGAAGAGAATGGACCTCTGGACCCTTTGGGACTAGAAAAAAAGCACTCAAGAAACTGAGGAATGTGTTGCTTCCTCAAAGAAATCTGGGTAGAAGCTTTTGAAGGGCAATGATCTGAAACTTCTGCGAAGACTATCCCAGCTGTGCCATCGACTGCTGTATCAAAGGCTGAAAAGATATTGAAGATTTTAGTTTTCAATGGACTTAGACGGCGAGGGCAAAAAAACAACAGAATTCCAGTAATCATTTCAGGAAAAGAAAAAGAGGTCATAATCCAATGATATTTTGGGAGGACCTTCTGCTTTCATTAGGCAGAGGTAGGACAGCCCCATACCCCTCTGTGTGAGCTTGTTCTATAATGAGCAATGCAAAGGATTGCTGAGAATATGCAAGATAAGACAACCTCAAGTTCTGTAATGAAAATGAGAAATTTTCTGTACTGACAATCAACACAAGGACAATATTGCTGTATAGGATTCTGCCACTTCCGGAGTGCCAAAGATTCTGCCTCAGCTTCTGCACTGACCTTCAGCTCTGAAGGGAAGAAGACTTTCAGCTGGGAATGAAGTATGTGTGCCAATTGGCATTCGTCCTCGATACCAGCTCTTGAGTATGTTGATCCTCTATGGACTAATGATTGGTATCCCCTGTAGAAGACTCTTCATGGAGATAACAGGGATGGCACAGTGGCTAACATTGCTGCCTCAGAGCACCAGAGGCCCGGGTTCGATTCTGACCTTGGGTGACTGTCCGTGTGGAGCTTGCACATTCATCTCGTGTCTGTGTTGGTTTCCTCCCATTGTCCAAAGGTGTGCATGTCAGGTGGATTGGCCATGATAAATTGCCCCTCAGTGAGACTACAGGGATAGGGTGGGGGTTTGGGCCTAGGTAGGGTACTCTTCTAGAGAGTCGGTGCAGACTCAATGTGCTAAATGGCTTCCTTCTGCACTGTAGCAATCCTATGATCTTCGTCCAAGAAACTTTGTTTCACAAATGCTTCCTGGTTTTTGATCTCAATTAAAATTGCTGCATTTGCAGCGATGTTTAACATGTCCAGTTTTGCCATATTAGAAACATTCATCGTCCCCTGCTGTCCTGTCCTGGTAAACACGGCATGTTACTTTCAAACACTTTTGGCCTATTTGGCGGGCATTCATGTGGGTGGGACGGTTGCACATTTGCTGGGCTGTATTAGTGAGATCGCTGCCCATGATTCCACCCAATCCATGGAGCCATGTAAAGCCTCAGAGTTGCCTTGCACCACAGCCAAATATGGTGCCTGAAATTCACCGCACATCGTGCTCTGAACTGCCTGCTTGTTAATAATAATAATTTTTATTAGTGTCACAAGTAGGCTTACATTAACATTGCAATGAAGTTCAGAATGTCCAATTCACCTAACAAACATGTCTTTCGGGAATTGTGGGAGAAAACTGGACCGTCGGAGGAAACCCACGCAGACACGGGGAGAACGTGCAGATTCCGCACAGACAGTGACCCAAGGCGGGAATCAAACCCAGGTCCCTGGTGCTGTGAAGCAACAGTGCTAACCACTGTGCTACTGTGCCGCCCATCGGAGTCCTCTGGCAGGTTAAAAAAGCTGTCAAGAGCTTTAATAATGGAATAAAAGTCCACAGTGGACTCTTGAAAATTCTGTCTTAGGAGAACGTCATCTGCTACTGGACCTATTACATAAAGAAAGGAACTGACTTAAAGGTTTAGCTCCTTTTCATGAAGACCTGATGTTGCTCGGTAACAGGGAAACTGGCGTTTCAATGACGCACACTATTGGCGTCTCTGCGAGTCTTTACGACAGTCAATAATAGGGGCAGGGATTACTCACTAGGTATGGCCATCAATGTCTCTCTCCAGTGTACTTCCTTCTGCTGAAATTTCTGGAGCTGTTTTCAAAGATTTCTTCGCTCTGTGGTTCCCTCTTTAACGCTGCTGCGCCATTTTACATCCAGGACACCATAACCGCTACCATATTGTGAGGTGTTTTTTTTACATTTTCATTCATGGGTTGGAAGCATCACTGACTAGGTCAGTATTTATTGTCCATCCCTAATTGTCCTTGAGAAGTTGGTGGTGAGCTGCCTTCATGAACGACTGCGGTCATAGAATCATCATAGAATCACTGCAGTGCATGTGGTGTAGGTACACCCACAGCATTGTTATGAAGGGACTTCCAGGATTTTGACAAAGTGACAGTGAAGAAACAGCAATATAGTTCCAAGTCAGGATGGTGAGTAACTTGGAAAGGAACATGTGGGCAATGATGTTCCCACGCTTCTGCTGACTTTGTTCTTCAATGTGGTCGAGGTTGTGAGTGCAGGGGAGGCAGTGGTGTACTGGTAAAGCATCTAACTAGTAATCCAGAGGCCAAGGATAATACTGTGGTGACAATAATTCAAATCCCACCATGGTTGCTCCCGTCTCCAAAATCAGGAAAACGGCCAGAGATAGTCCTCGTGGTCCCCACACCTCAGAATAATAATAATCGTTTTTGTCACCAGTAGGTTTACATTAACACTGCAATGAAGTTACTGTGCAAAGCCCCTAGTCGTGACATTCCGGTGCCTGTTCGGGTACACGGAGGGAGAATTCAGCATGTCCAAATTACCCGGCAACACATCTTTCGGGACTTGTGGGAGGAAACCTGAGCACCCAGAGGAAACCCACTCAGGCGTGATGAAAACACGCAGACTCTGCACAGACAGTGACCCAGGCCGGGAATCGAACCTGGGACCCTGGTGCTGTGAAGCAACAGCGATAAATACTGTGCTACCATGCCGCCGATCACATAGAGACCTTTAAGCGGCTATTAATTGCCTTACTTGCATGCTCATGTGCTGTACCACTGCCTTTGGCTGCTTACGGCCTCCAGGTCCCAACGGCTCCTCAAACATTAATGTGGGAGGGACCACGTCAGAGAGTGGAGTGTGTACTCCACACCTATTTCCAATGTTGCAGCCCAGTCTACCTCCTGTCCCATTTTGTCCAGGGAAATCAAACATCCAGCCCATTAACTCTGTTTCTTTCTCCACATGTGTTGCCAGACCTGCTGACCACTTCCAGCCTCTTTCTGCTTTTTTAAATTCGAGATTTTCAGCATCCACAGTATATTGCTTTTGTTTTTATTCATTAAAGCATTAATATTAATGCATAAAAATGAATTAGACAGGAGAAGAAATATTTCATTCCATAAATTTCATCACTGTTTCTTAAATCCAGACTCAAATCCCAGTAGGAAAATGATAAAATTTGAACAAACTGTACCATTCATTCCCTCAGCAGATATTTGGAAAGGTTAATTACAAATACCATAAATTAATTATTTTCTTCAGGACATCTATTATAGTTTAAATCACTGAATCATTCAAATTATTTGGATTATGATGTTGCCTTTGGCAAAGAGCTTGGTTTAGGAAGGATAGGGTTCTGTATGAAATTCCTTGAAAATGAGGATGTCAAAGGGAATGTAATTGCATTCCAGCCCTGATAATAAAGAGTGTTGTTTAGTATTTTCAGTTTTGAGAAAATTCCACTGCAGCAATTATTTGTGTGAAACGCAACAGAATACCGTACAGAATGTAATTTAATAACATTCATGACTTGGTTTTGAAATACTTCAAATTTATGCACAAAATAATTCACTATCTATCATGATTTAACAAGAATTATGCTTTCAAGAAGTACATTGCATTCCTGGGTTTGAGCCAGTATCCACCAACATCCACCCAGATGACCCGTCACACATGTCTTGTTCATGCCAGGATGACCACATGTCCATTCTCCCACAGGATCGCCATATGATGGTGCCGGCTGATCTGGGGTGCCCCCACCGCCACACTACACCCCCCTACCCCCCTCCCCCCCTCCACCCATGTGAACCTGAAAGGAGAGCTCAGAGGATGCATCAAGGCTGTCATCCCCACCCTCCAGCAGTGCAGAGAGACACATCTTGGTGGGCAAAAGTAGTGGGCAGGCTTCTGGGGCACAATCTGGTGAGCACTACACAGTTGCAGATGCTCATTAGGTGGAGGCAGAATCGTCCATGGGAGACAGCAGTTGGAGATCTGCTGGATACCAGGACCTAGCAGAGTCCCAGTCAGATGCTGAGCCTGGTTTGATTCCAGACTTGGGTCACTGTCTGTGCAGAGTCTACACGTTCTCGTGTCTGCGTGGGTTTCCTCTGGGTGCTCCGGTGTCATCCCACAGTCCAAAGATGTGCAGATTAGGTGGATTGGCCATGCTAAATTGTCCTTAGTGTCCAAAAAGGTTGGGTTGGGTTACTGGGTTACGGGGATAGGGGGGAGGTGTGGGCTTGGGTAGGGTGCTCTTACCAAGGGTCGGTGCAGACTCAATGGGCCGAATGGCCTCCTTCTGCAATATAAATTCTATGATATGATTGTATCCCAGAGCTGATGCAGTCGGTAGGGTGTTGCCGTGAGATTCAAAGGGGGATGTCAGCGACACTCCAGCAGGTTCGTAGCCAATTGGTCGAGTCCCAAAGACTACGGGCACAGGTGATTGCACCGGCAATGCGTGACGCCAAGGCCAACATGGCTAGGGTGGTGACTGCAGTGGTGAGCCTGGAGCATGATGTAAGTAGCATGAGTGGTGTTCTCAAGGCATTGCTCAGTCAGTGATTTTTGTGTTTGATGTTCGATGTCTAGCAAGGAATCTACCAAACGACTGTCCAAGCCAGGATTTTTATTAAATCACACATGGTAAGATAGCGATGTGATGCAGAGCAAGTTGTCATGGAGTTTCTTTATACACCCCTGGATCTATCCCTAGTGCACGACTGTCCTCATGATAACCATCTCCTGATCACCGGATATGCCTGCACTTATATTCGAATGCCTGGTCACATGACCACTGTCTCGAGACCTCATGGTCACCAGCTGGTTGGAGGTTGCACCACGAGCCGTCTACAATATTGCTGCAGGCATATCACCACAGTGATAGCCATGGCTGTGCACTTCAACAACATGTCGGAGTAACTGGGACGTGTCCCACTCTCAGGTGGACCTTACCGGGGTGCTGTGGAGTATGTCCCAGTCCCAGGTGGGAATTGCTGGGATGCTCCAGAGCATGTCCCAGTTGCTGGGACCCGTGTCCCAAATACAGCTGGACATTGGCGAGGCATCGCTAACTCACAGAGGGGCATCACTGAGGGCATCGATTCCACGGTGGAGGTATTGGTGAGCTGCCAGGGCTGGCCGAGCCATATGATGCAGGGGCATCAGCCGTTAAATCCAACTGCCCCTCCATCCCGAGGTGGTACAGTGGTTAGCGCTGCTGCCTCACAGCACCAGGGACCCGGGTTTAATTCTGACCTTGTGGGACTGTCTGTGTGGAGTTTGCATGTTCTCCCCATGTCTGCGTGGGTTTCCTCCGGGTGCTCCGGTTTCCTCCCACTTTCCAAAGATGTGCAGGTTAGGTGGATTGGCCCTGTTAAATTTCCCCTTCATGCCCCCCACCCCACCCCCGCACCCCGCTCCCCGAGGCTCTGATAATGATGAATGTTGTTTAGTGTGTTCAGATTTGAGAAAATTCTACTGCAGCAATTATTTGTGTGAAACGCAACAGAATACCATACAGAAAGTAATTCAATAACATTCATTACTTGGTTTTAGAATGCTTCAAATATATTATCAAAAAAATCAATATCCATCACGATTTAGTAAGAATTATGCTTTCAGAAGTACATCGCTGAGGGCATCGATTCCACGGTGGAGGTATTGCCCCTGAGAGCATCAATGGGCATCAAGGTATGAAGCACAAACTTTAGCCTCAAATGATTGCATCTTGTGTGAATGATGGGGTAGCATTCCTGCTTTGGCTGCAGGCAGTGATCCGAGCCCAAACAGTATTCCAAATTGCATTGAATTAAATTTTTCACTCTTACTCATTTGAATGTCAGCTAGCCGCTGTCAATGGGAAACCTCAATGATTCCCCCCACATCACTGGGAAACTCGCAGGTGGAGGTTCACTGCCGCCGGGGCAGGAAAATACCTCCCCCCCCCCCCCCGCAGCGAACGGCCGGAGACTTGGGGTCGAAATCTTCCACGGACCTGCACAATCAAACAATGAACGGGATTTCCCACCCTCCCTGTGGTGGGTTTCCTGACGACGGAGGCAGCTCACCATTGGCTGCGGGTGGGATCTTCCAGTCTGCAGCATTTTGTGTGGTTTACCGGCCCTGTTGCCCGGGAGCCTGCCACAGGGGCTCACCTTTGGCGTGGCTGGAAGATCCCACCAACCACAAGGCCTGGAAAATCCAGCCCAATATTTTTGGTTGCAGTTTAACAGAGGACGCTGGAAAAACATGGCAGGTCAGCCAGCATCCGTTAGGAGAGAAACAGAGTTAACCTTTCGAGTCCCTTGGCTTTTTGCCACACTACAGCACAGTTATGAAACATTTTTGGTGGGATTTTCTGGCCCCACCCTCGCCAGGATCATCTGCTCCCGTCACATGTATGTACGGTGGGGTCAGTTTCAAACACAATGCTTTTTAAGCCAGCGCAAAATATTGCGGGAATTCAGTTTGTACGGGAATGTAATTTGGGCTTTAAAATCCATGATCCCTTGAACTGGTTGTGTTGATTTCAGGCCGATTGTTGTTCTTGAGTTCGCTGCCTGAACGTAGTGTTCCTGACAGCAGAGGTAGGGCAAAGAGGCAGCTCCTGCATCCAGCAAGAGCAGGGATGAAACCCTGAGTTGTTTGCATGATTCGGATCTACACTAGCCATCCAGCCCACTGAGCCAACTAGCCCTCCAATGAGTCTGAGTTGCTATAGCACATAGACCTTCCCATGTATATTGGGACCTGGGCCGACCATAGTGGTAGAGGCTCCAAATTTATTTCCACCCCATGGTTAACCAGGAATATTGCCCACTCTTACTTACCCTGGAAATATTAAGTAAATTAGGTTTGTATTATTTTAAATAGGTAATTCGCACATCTCAGCAAAACAACCTTCCTCACATGGACTGCTAAATGCAGACATTTCAAAGATTTTTTTTTAAACAGAGTTGAATCCAACACTCTATCACGTGGATGATTTCCATATGTGTTGGCTGCAATGAATTGAAGTGAAGTTTACTCCAGAACCCCACTTCACCGAACATACCTCTCCCTGGGTCCTTGTGCTCCCCCTCACCCCACCTCTTATCGGTAAGGCACTCTGCGTGGGAACTCGGTGTGGTGGCTACGGACTAAATCCAGCGCCGCCACAGTCGGGGGAGGAGCCGATTCGCAGGCAAGGGGTGGCTTTGGAGGGGGTTGGGGGCACTGGTGGGGGGTGGTCGGGGGGTGGCGAGCCTGGCCAAAGGGGCCACTTTTTGGCAGGCCGGGTTTGCACACGGCCGGCTGCAGGCCGCCGCCGTGCGCGTGTGCGGCCACGGACCCGGCAATTCTTCGGCCGTATCCATAGTTAGAGCTGGGTGCTCTACGCTGTGTGCCTGTTAGCCCCCCACCAGACAGAGGATCAGTGGAAGTTTTGCGCCATATCTTCAGTCGTAAAATGCCACTGTTCCCACGCCGGCGTCAGCATTTTAGTCTCAGAGTCGAAGAATCCAGCCCATTATCTTGTAGCTCAAGGACAGTACCATAGTATGACTTCCCGATGATAATCTAGTTATTCAAAACATTGAATCATAATATATCTTGAATTATTAAGCATTTTTTGGCCTGAGAAAATGGTATTTGCATTTCCGGAAAACAAATGAGTAATTCACATTATAATATTGTATTTAAATGCTTTGAATTGGTGGGTTAGGATTATTGACAGGAGCCAAACTTCTAAATGGGCTACGATCCAATGTTTTGCACTTCTTACTGGGATTGACACAAAGTTAATATGTAAATCGCAACAGCAAAATAATTTGAATTTGGTAGCAGTTTTTAATCACACATTGTGACCGAAAAATTCAACATTTAAAAATTGGAACATGCAAATACTGCATAAAGTATTTCCATGACAATCGTAATAATGATGAATTATGCTGAAGAAAAATTCAATAGGGCAAAATCCCAGAGCCTGCTTCTTGGTGTAATATCTGTCAAAAGGACTGCAAGCATCTATTATGCCCATCTGCAAGCTGAACCTAGGTGTTGAATGCTTGCTTGCATGCACTAATCGGCTTATGTTGATGATGCCAGAGGACTCGGTATGAGCGACAAAATTTATGATCTACTGAACAGATGAATATTTTAGTATTTTTCATATATAGCTTGGCGTCAACTAAAATTAAAGTACCATTTTTCAACATGACACGCCACATAGAATGACTATACATGGTAAATAACTTGAATGGAATTAACAGCATCCTAATATTGACAATAAAGTTGCCGTAGTCCCAGATGGCCATAGGACGGCTTTCCCCTTGAAGGGGGAGAGCTGACTGGTGGTGATTTAATCTGAGGATCACCACACCTCAGACGAAGGGCAAGGTTGAGAAGTCAGGGCTGCCTTCATGAATAACCTCAAGTATGGGAATTGAACACTGTTGGCCTTGCTTTGCATCACAAACCAGCCATCCAGCCAACTGAGCTAAACTCAGGGTGGAATCTGGAGGCAATTTGAGGACAAATTCACAGATCGATTGAGTAGCATTTGCCACTGGGTTTCAGAGTGGGATGTTATCCATTAAACCCGTGTACATTTGTGAAGGTAAGTGAGAGTGAAGGAATGTTGTATTCTCCTCAATCTTTTCATGTTGAATAAACATTTTTTTTTCTTGTTAACAGCTAAGTGGCAGTCCTGTGACTCTTCCTGCAATAGTTACAGTCTTTTGAGCCAGGGTTTCATTCTTGGATCTTCCCATCCAGTTATAAGATTAACTCTGATTGTACACAGTCCTCCCTGGGTTATGATATTGTGCAGGATAAGGAGGCTTCTATTACGTGGGAAACTGTCTCTCTGGAGTACATCTGAGCTATTGTTTATGGAGACCAATTAAGATCACTGACCATTCTTCTGGTTCCATCATTCTTGTTATTATCTGATCTGTTCTGAGAAGCAACATGAAGTAGCATGCAGCCATTTTCAAACTATCCTGGCAAGTTGATCAAGTTTAGTATTGTTTGGCTGTGCAAAATTAGTGCATGGAGGCAACGCTCTGGTAAGCAGGCACAGACAGGTATGATCCCATTTGTTTGTTCGTGCACACCCCTGCACATCGATAGAAAAAGAATCATTGGGATTGATGAAGCTTCCTGGCTCTTCCCCAGGTGCCTGGATGCCAGTGCATAGCAGGAGTTAATTATTGCTGCAAATATTAAGGCTCACTCATTTAGCCAAATGGAAACAAAATGTCTCGGTTAACCCTGGTAAAGAAAACATCGGTCAACTCCAAGATGTATGCGATGCCCCAAGCAGCTGTTGGAATAACTAGAGGCTGCAATATTCAAGGGAGTTGTCACCTTTAAAGCCGCTGGCATGACATGGCATGGTCCCGTGACATCACTGACGGCAGGTATTCACACAGGAGGTCCAAAACTATCTGTCCATACGGATCCCAGAAAGGTCACCATGAGCATGTAACCCAGTTATATGGAGACAATCTTCTATGAGTAAGTTCTCCAAATGCTTCTTTCTCAGTCTCAGCTCCTCCGGCATGTTGAGGGTTCTGCTGCTGTTGCTCCTTTTCTTCTTCTCCCTCCTTCCTCTACTCAATACTTGTGCAGCAAGAGTAAGCACCCCCATCATCGGGTTATGCCGTTTATTGAGGGCAATTAAAAAGAAAATGGCACCAATAGAAAATGTGAAAGCCAAAACTCAATTTGACTTTGATAGGCTCAGTAACATGCAAATGTCACTGATCTGAGCGTCGGGAATTCCTGAGAACTTCCCATCCTTCAGCCTATTGACATGTGAACCAATTTGATGAAGTGAAACCCAGTGAGCTAGCCAGTGGGTGGGACTCCAGTTAAAATCACATTAGGCTCTAATAGGGTTAGAGGACACTTATTTGCATGAGCTGCATGATGCTCCCCCCGGCTTTTAACAGGAACCTCAGATGCTTGGAAATCCGCAAATTAAAAGGCTCTGGAGGGAATGGGGTGCCTTCGGGACAGAATGTACTATTATCCCATTTTAACCCCCTGCACATCTCACTCCCGCCTACTGGGGTAGGTTAAAATTTCATGTGTTCATTCTGCTTACCTCCTTGTTTCCCTTATTCTCACTTTGCATGTAATATCATTTCTACCGACTGTAACTAATCCAGTCTATCCCCAACCATTGAAGTTAATTTCAAATGATCTATTTCCTCCTCTTCTCAGCACTGCTGCCAGTTTAAAAATTGATGAATCTTATCTTTCAAGAGGAAACAAACTACAGCTCAGGGGTTCAAACTTGCATTTTATTTCATAGCAGTCAAGCACTCAGTTGAATCATTGGGCCACCAGAGAACTCATGAATTTTGATTAAGACGTAAAAGAAAATTAGAACTGTCCCATCAAAGCCAGCACATTAAACATATGAAGTATACCAGTTGCTTTCTATAAATATGATAAAGTTATTTTGAATAAAGGGTCCAATATATATTCATGCTCTGGGGCATAAAGTTGATCACTATTTATATTTAATTAACTGATATTACTTTTATCTTGAAGTGCCATTGCAACGTGTGGACTCTGAGCGAATAGATTACATTGGAATAGTCAACATGCTCAGGTTAAAATCAAATTAATTGTATATTTAAGCAATTCTCAGCTATCCAATCCTTAATTTAATTGGATTATTACTTTGTAGCAGACTTCAAGGTATCCTATGCCCTCCAGGTACTTCCTGCTTAATTGTATACACAACTCTCAATCAGTACGCCATACTTTCAGCAAAGATACAAATGGAGCCTGATGTTTTAATGAACTCCCTGGACCATAATGTGGAGAAATAATGATAATAACTCGTTGTGCATTATAGTACTGCAACATTAAGTCTTAGCAATGTGCGTCATTACTAACAGGTTGACTTTCCTTTTAAAGTATAGTGAAAATCATTATGTTTTACATTCCTAATTATAAACTAAAAAAAGGACCTTGCTATCTCGCGAACAAAAAAAAATCAGAATATCATAGTACATTATTGCAAACTTTTGTTGGCGTAAAAAAAAATTAGAAATGTTTTCACTAGTTTGCATAAATAGGCTGAAATTCTCCCAAACTAACTATAATACTGCACATATTGGCAGTCTCACTCAGTAATTAATATGGGAAGGATGTGTTATTTCAGTATCTCTCCCTGTTTGTGAGGAGAGTTTACATAGACTTTACAAAACAGACAGAGGCCATTCATCCAACTAATATGTGCCAGAGCTTTAAAATTTTTGGGTAGCGGAGTCTCGCTTCCAGCCATTTGAACCTCGTCTACCCCGAGTGCCCCGCAGCCATTTCCTATTTGAATGAGCATTAAATGGTTGCCGATGGGATCAATCTGATTGGTGTGATGTGCACAGGAAGAAATGTACAAGGACATCAGAGGCTTAAGTTTGAGCACCAGTAGCCCAAGTATGTTCAAGGGGTCCAAGGGTGAGGAAGAGTAGGGACGGCTTGGAGGGGATGGGGGTGGGGGGGGGGGGATGGAAAGGGGGAGAATGGGGACTTGGGAGAGAGGACGGGGTGGTGGGGTTTGTAGAAAACTGGAAGCCACTAGACATTAAGGGAGGAGCACCCAACTTTGGAAGTGGACTTCTGGTGGAGGCAACCATCTCCCCTCTGCTTCCCACCTGAGATCATAGAATCATAGAATCCCTACGGTACAGAAGGAGGCCCATCGAGTCTTCACAGACCCTTCGAAAGACCATCTTACCTAGGCCCAATCCCCTGACCTATTCTAGTGACCCCACCCTAAGGGGCAGTTTAACAAGGCCAATCCACCTAACCTGCAGCTCTTTGGACTGTGGGAGGAAACCGGAGCACTTGGAGGAAACCCATGCAGACACGGCGAGAATGTGCAAACTCCACACAGTTACCAGAGGGCGGAATCAAACCCAAGTCTCTAGCGCTGTGAGGCAGCAGTGCTAACCACTGTGCCACCATGCCCTAACTGATATAACTGTTGAATTTCGGCCTTCCCGTACACATGTCCAATTTCTCCATCAGCCTACAAATTGGGGCTGGGCGAGAAACAGTCCTTAACTGGCCATTAAATGACCACCACTGGGCCTCAATTAGGGCAAGAGCAGGCTTCCCATCCTAGGCCTTGCCCACCCCAGTGCAAAATCACTGGATGATCGGGGCAGGCAGGAATATTCACACTCCCCTGCGCCCGTCCTAAAAAAACCCTGATACCTTAAACCTATGTCCCCTAGTATTTGACTTTTCTATCCTGGGAAAAAGCGCCTGACTATCCAATGTGTACATACCACTCAATTTTGTAAATCTCTATTAGGTCACCCCTCAACTTCCGCCATTCCAGTGAAAACAATTAGAGTTGATTGATTTATTGATTTGATTGCTTGATTTATTGTCACATGTACCGAAGTTCAATGAAAAGTATTTTCTGCGGCCAAGGGAACGTACGCAGTACGTACATAGTAGACAAAAAGAATAATCGGCAGAGTACATTGACTAATAGTACATCGACAAATGATGATTGGTTACAGTGCAGAACAGGGGCAAACAAAGCAAATACATGAGCAAGAACAGCATAAGGCATCATGAATAGTGTTCTTACATGGAACAGACTCCCACATGTCAGATGTTGATTTACCCTCTTCCCTAGGTGGACTATTTACATATTGTTTCAAGAAGTCCTCCTGGATGCTCCTTATCAATTCTACCCCATCCAAGCCTCCTGCACTAAGTGAGTCCCAGTCAACATAACATTAAAATCACCCACTACAACAACCCTGTTGCTTTTACATCTTTCCAAAATCTGTCTACATATCTGCTCCTCTATCTTCCGCTGGCTGTTGTGAGGCCTGTAGTAAACCCCCAACATTGTGATTGCACCCTTCCTATTCCTGAGCCCTACCCATATTTCCTCGCTGCATGAGCCCTCGGAGGTGTCCTCCCTCGGTGCATCTGTGATATTCTCCTGAACCAGTGATGCAACTTCCCCATCTATTTTACTCCCCCTTCTAATCTGCCTGAAGCATCTAAATCCTGGAACGTTTAGCTGCCAATCCTGGCCTCCCTCAATCAAGTCTCTGTAATAGCAACAACATCTTGGTTCCAAGTACTAATCCAAATTCTAAAGTTCATCTGTGCTACTTATTAAACTTCTCACGTTGAAACAAATACACTTCGGACTACCAGTCCTGCTGTGTTCAGCAATTGCTGCCTGCCTGCTCTTCCTCTTAGTCTTAGTGTCCTTAGTCTCTAGTTCTTCATCAGTTACTTCACCTGCTCATGACTGCTTTGGTTCCCACCCACCTGCCACACTACCTCTTCAAACAACTCCAGCAAGTTAGTTAAATATGATTTCCCCTTTAGAAATCTATGCTGGATCTTCCTATTTAACCTACATTTTTCCACGCAACCACTAATTCTATGTTGAATAACTGTTTCTAGAAGCTGCCCCATCACTGCAGTTAAACTGACTAGTCTGTATTTTCTGGGCTTATCCTTGCAACTTTTTTTGAACAAGGATGTAATGTTTGCAATTCTCCAGTCCTCTGTGTACCTCCCCTGAGACCAGGGAAGACTGAAAGATCGTGGCCAGCACCCCTACAACTTCCACTCTCCCTTCCTTCAATATCGTCTGATGCATTTCATCTGGTCCCGATACCTTGTCAACATTAAATACCAAGAATTTAGCCAACACCTCCTCCTTATCAAACCTTTCTTGTGCCAGAGATTCCACCACGATGACCTGGGTAACATCTACATCCTTGGTAAGCAAAGTATTTATTTAATACATTAGCTATGTTCCCTGCCTCCATGTGTAAATTCCCGATTAGGTCCCTATTCCTCCTTTTACCACCCTTTTATGTGTATGCATATGGAAGACTTTGGGATTCCCCTTTCTGTTGGCTGCCAGCATTTTCTCATCATCCCTCTTGGCTTCTCCAATGTGTTTTTTCATCTTCCCCCTGAACCTTCTGTATTCCTCTTGGGTTTTCGTTGTATTTTCTACCTGACAACTATCATAAGCACACTTATGCATGGTAGCATTGTGATTAGCATTATGGCTTCACAGCACCAGGGTCTCAGGTTCGATTCCCGGCTTGGGTCACTGTCTGTGCGGAGTCTGCACGTTCTCCATGTGCTCCGGTTTCCTCCCACAAGTTCCGAAAGGCATGCTGTTAGGTAATTTGGACATTCTGAATTCTCCATCTCTGTACCAAGGGGCAAGGTTTAAAGGAGATGTACGAGGCAAGCTTTTTACACAGAGGGTAGTGGGTGCTTGGAACTCACTGCTGGAGGAGGTGGTGGAAGCAGGGCCGATAGTGACGTATAAGGGGCATCTTGACAAATACATGAGTAGGATGGGAATCGAGGGATACGGACCCCGGAAGTGTAGAATATTTTAGTTTAGACGGGCAGCATGGTCAGCGCAGGTTTGGAGGGCCGAAGGGCCTGTTCCTGTGTTGTACTTTTCTTTGTTCTTTGTTCTACCCGAACAGGTGCAGGAATATGGCGACTAGGGGATTTTTACAGTAATTTCATTGCAGTGTTAATGTGAGCCTATTTGTGAAATAGAGATTATTATTATACTTTTCCTTCCTCATCCTAATTTCTGTGTCATTTTTCAACCTCTGGATTTGTTTGCCCCATCTTTCCCTTTTGAGGGAATATACCATGACTGCGCCAGAATCATTTCATTTTGTAGGTAGCCTATTGTTCAGTTACAGTTTGTACCACTCTGTTCTTGCCCCATTGAAGTCAGCTCTCCAACTGTTAATTATTTTTACTCTGGACTGCCTTTTGCCCTTTCCTACTGTTACTCCAAGCCTTACGGTACAATGATCTCTGTCTCCTAAATGTTCGCCCACTGATACTTGATATACTTGGCCCATCTCATTACCTAGAACCAAGTCCAACAATGCATCCTTTCTTTCTGGACTGCTGTAGAAAATATTCCTGAACACAATTGTGAAATATTTGCCCCTCTCTTCCCTGTACATTACCACTGTCCTAGTCTATACTCGGGTAATTAAAGTCCCCCATTATAATTTCTCCACAATGTTAGCATCTCTCTGTAATTTCTCTGCAAATATCTTCCTCTCTATCCTTCTCACTAATTGGCGGTCTATAGACTACACTGAGGAATTAAATTGCAGCCTTTCTTCCCTTAGCTCTCGCCAAATTGATTTTATCCTAGAAACCCCTGGGAGTTCCTTATTCTAACTGCCGATACTATATTTATTGGTGACTATCTTTTATTCATGACCCAAAGTTTGGATTTCCCCTCCTCCCATCCACCCCCCAGTAGAAAAATATTCTCTCCATCGACCTGATCAAATTTCATAATTTTAATGATCGCTAATGGGTGTGTAGTCCATCTTCCCTTCGCTAGAAAAGAGTGCGTCAGCCTGTTCACGCTTCCTGATAGCCATAACCTTTCAGTTGTGGAATTATCCTTGCAAATCATGTTCACACATCCGGCAGTGCCTCTGTATCCTTTCTGTAATATGGAGAAGAGAATTGTATGGAGTGTGATCTAACCAGGTTTCTCCACAAGTTGAAGATAAATCTTTGCTTTTCAATTCTACTTTTCCAGATATTCCTTGGACAATTTGGAAGGAAATCACTATACCTACCAAGAGGCAGGTTTGGGAGCCTCTTAGACATAATATTTCATAATTAAGAATGGCCCGGGATCTGGGAATTGTACTAATTACATAATTTAGCCCCAACAATGTTCGATGTGAAGCCTTTTGCAAAAACCATTTATCCATCTTCAGAAGTGAAACTGTTATTATACATTTACTATTGTACCTGTTGTGTTATGTACTGTGGCATAACACAGGCTGCAACTCGATACAGCTTTGACCAAAAGATACTCCAAACTTTGAAGTAAGTTCAATGTGATTTATTGAACCATTAGCACAGTTCTCTATGAGTTCGACTCTCCTGCGAATCTAGCTATAGTAACTCAGTCTAACTAACCAGTCTGCTCTAAGCCACGTGGTGAGTGTGATGCTTCGGATTTGCCCCTGTCCTACTCTCTAAGTGTCGCCTGTGGAAAGAGACAGAGCATGTGTGCCCTGTCCTTACATATGGGTTGTGTAATGCCCCCTTGTGGTAGTGTCACCTCTGGGTATTTTGACTGCCCATTGGTCATGTCCTATTCTATGTGTTCATTAGCTGTATGTCTGCATGTCATGACATCTCTGGTGCTCCCTCTAGTGTTTACTTAGTCGTCGTGTATTTACATTAATCCCTTGTGTATTTACAGTGATGTATATCACCACAGTACCAAGGGTCATTCCAAACCACTTTGTCAGATGGTAATCAAGATGACTAATGTTTGCTTCGGGGAACTGCAGGTTTTTTTTCCATTTCACTGCCCGGATTTGCACTCCCTGGCCAGAAATAGAGCAGGCAGATTTAGAAGTTCCAGCTCAGACATTCAGCCTTAACCACAGGCTCAAGGGAGGATATGCTGGATTGTTTCTCCCAGAGTTGGGAAAATTCTTGACTACAGAAATCTGCCTCGGGAGTAAACGCCCTAGATCTTTGAACTTTCATTCCGATGATTGGGGCTGGGCGGGTGGGGTGAGGGGGGGTGAAGGGGGCATGGTGGGGATGGGGGCTGGCGGCAGAGGAGCTCCTGTTAGTTGGGGGCAGACTCACTATCCCCGAAACAGTGCAAAAGCAGACACAGGGGCTGCTGTAAGCCAAGGCTGGCTGGTTAAAAGGCCTTCCCGTTGGTGCTCTGGGATTTTAACCCAATAATAATGAAAACACATAAACAAAAAAATAGTCCTCTATGCTTCATCACTCACATCACACAAACTACCCATGCCCAACCATGCAACCTAATGCCCCTCTACCCAACCCCCATGAATCCTCATAGCCAACTTATGATCCTCTACCCACCCCATGGACCGTCCCTATGCCAATTTAGTGCCAATTTAAATCAACCCATCAGATTTATTTCTTACAATGTGTGCCAATTCAACCAGCATCCACTATCGGCAGACCTCAGGGGCTATGGTAAGATGAAATACGTCCTAATTGTCTATTGCAAACTTCACGAGAGTTGAAAAAAACTTTCATTTGTAAAAACCCATTTAATACATAGAAATTTCTACAAATATATAACCTCTATTAAAACAAAAATTTCTTTCAAGTTCTTAATCATTCTTCAAGTATTTGATCCCTTAAGAAAACAGGCTTTTTTTTTTTACTTCCAGTGGCGGCATGCAGGAGGAGGTTGCACATTGGAGGACTCTTGCTCGAGGCTTGATTTTTTAGAATTTAATGCCTGGTCCCAGGCGCAATTTTGGTTAAATAAGTGCAGGAAGACATAAGGAAGAAAGATGTCCAAAACTAAAAGGAAAACGGCCATGAAGAAGGGGGCTAATGAAGGTTTGCCATCGAGTGGAAGGGTCGGCTCAGGAACTGGAAGGAAGGGGGAGGCTGGGTCGCAGGGTGAGGCCGCACTGCTCACGGCAGAAAAGATGACCGAGGTGATGGTCGTGGAACTTGAAAAACAGTTCACAAAGCACATGGAGGTGATGAGGAAGGAGATTGTGGCGATATTGAAGGTGCTGGTGCAAGAGGCATTTGCCTCAGTGAGGGCGGGGTATTGAGAGCATCGGCCGAGGTGCGGCAGCTGGGTGAGACACTGAAAGAAGTGGAAGAGGCATTGTCGCAACACAGTGATCAACTCACCTCGATGGGTAAGGAGCTGCGGAGGTGTGGTGGAGGCCAACAAGGGACTGCGAACCAAAATGGAGGACTTGGAAAACAGATCTAGGCGGCAAAATCAGAGGATCGTGTGTCTGCCTGAAGGCGTGGAGGGCCTGAGGCCGATGGAGTATTTTGCCAAGATGTTGGCGGAGCTGTTGGGGGAGGGGGAAGATCCCTCTCGGTACGAACTGGATCAGGCTCATAGGACATGGAGGCCGATACCAAAGGCGAATGAGCCGCTGTGGAAATCTGTGTAGAGGTATTACGGTACCTGGTAATGCTGGAAAACCATTGGTAGATATTGTATGTTTCCTATTGGTCAAGCTGAATGGTAGGTCTGCCCTGCAAGGCGGGGTATAAGAGCCTGTGCCGCCCCAGCAGCCTTCATTCTGTACCTGAGCTGCTGGGGGACACATCTAGCTTATTAAAGCCTTCAGTTGGACTACAACCTCGCTTTAGTAGTCATTCATCATGCATCAATTTAGTCCCCACGCAGCGAGCTCAGCCCCCACGCGGCGAACTCAGCGGCAACCTTCAAGCACTGGCTGGCGTGTTTTAAAGGGTATCTCGGAACGGCTGAAAACACACCCACGGGAGAACAGAAATTGCAAGTCCTGCACTCGAGGGTGAGCCCGGAAATTTACACCCTCATCGAGGATGCGGACGACTTCGATGCAGCAATGGAGCTGCTAAAAGGATATGATATTCGCCCGGTAAACCAGATCTACGCCTGACATCTGCTAGCAACCAGGCAACAAATCCCTGGGGAATCGCTGGAAGAATTCTACCGTGCACTCCTGGTGTTGGGGAGAAACTGCAGCTACCCGCAAGTTTCGGCGAACGACCACACAGAACTCTTGATCCGGGACGCTTTCATGGCAGGTATGCTGTCCTCACACATCCGCCAGCGACTGCTGGCAAAAGACACCCTAGGCCTCAAGGAGGCACGGGTCCTTGCAGGCTCCCTGAATGTGGCCTCCAGAAACGCTCTTGCTTATGTTCCCAACCGCACAGCAGCCCCCTGGGCAGGGTGAAACCCCTCCACTGCCGACCCCGAGACATCCCCCATCCCCCACAAGCTTGTGCTGCAAGTTGGCCTGGCAACCCCGGACAGCACTGCCCGGCCCGCACATCCACCTGCAAGGGATGCGGTAAAAAGTGCCACTTCATGGTGGTATGCCAGGCCCGTGCGGTCGCCGCGGTCTCCGGCGGCGAATGCGGACCGCCACCACAAACCGTTCCACGGTCCCCGTGCGGCCAGCGGGCGCCACCATCTTCCTCCTCCAGGGCCACGTGCAGCCCCCGGGCGCCGCCATCTTGTCTGCGGACGCCACATTCGATGGATGGGCGCCGCCATTTTCTGCACCCCCAGTCATTTGCGACCAATGGGAACCGCCATCTTGGATGGATTCCCAGGACCCCAGCTCACCTGACCGCACACCGCCCGAAGAGAACATTCAACAGCTGCGATTAGGCTCGGTGACCCTGGACCAGTCCCGGCCTCGAACACTCTCAACTGCTACAACAACAGTACTAATCAACGGGCACGAGATGTCCTGCTTAATCGACTCTGGGAGCACAGAGAGTTTCATACACCCCGACATGGTAAGGAGCTGTTCTCTCCCCGTCCACCCCGTTAATCAAATAATCTCCCTGGCCTCCGGTTCCCACTCAGTAGAGATAAAGGGGTTTTGTGTAGCAAATCTCACAGTCCAGGGAAGGGAGTTTAAAAATTACCGGCTCTACGTCCTTCCCCACCTCTGCGCGGCCACACTCCTAGGTTTAGACTTCCAGTGTAATCTCCAAAGTCTAGCTTTAAAATTTGGCGGCCATATACCTCTCCTCACTGTCTGCGGCCTCGCGACCCTCAAGGTCGATCCGCCTTTCCTGTTTGCGAACCTCACCCCGGATTGCAAACCCATCGCCACCAGGAGCAGACGGTACAGTGCCCAGGATTGGATTTTTATTAGGTCAGAGATCCAAAGGCGACTAAGGGAAGGAGTCATTGAGGCTAGCAACAGTCCCTGGAGAGCTCAAGTAGTGGTGGTAAAGACTGGGGAGAAGCATAGGATGGTCATCGACTACAGTCAGACCATCAACAGGTTTATGCAGCTGTGACGAATGTGATATAAAATAGTTACTTTAGAGATACTAGTTAATGTAATGTAGAAATAAGCCACTTTGATTCTGGCAGTTAGGGACAAAGGGATTTGAGACCGCATGGAAAAAGCAGGAAGAGGTGTGTCTATGAGAGTGATGCTGCATTGATAGGGGCCAGGGAAAGGGATTGGAAGTGAGCCAATCAGAATAGATCAAACAGGTCAGGAGGGATATAGGCTGACCTATGGGCGTCGAGTATGTGAAACTTGATACCATTTGAATTGATTTGCAGAGATCCCTTTGTTTCTTTGTTCATTCGCTTTCTGGGATATAGGAAACTGGATGTCTCTTATGTTTCTATGAAATGAATCAAGCTTGCAAGCTAAATAAATAACTTCTTTTTACGTGCGAATCCATCTCAACTTTTATTGAGGCCAGACTGACAGAGAAAGAAATTTGGGAATCAACATTTGGTGCCGAAACCCGGGATTTCTCAGGGCGGTCCTGATCCAACTGCGAAATCAGAATTAGACTGATAATGAACAGGAGGATGGGGAACAAAGGGCCCTCAATGTAGAACTGGAAAACGACCGCGCATTGATTGTTCCCCTCTTCTTATCGTCTGATTAGTCTGGTCACTCGCGGTTGGCACAGAAAGACCGCCTCGACGAAATCACAGGTCAGTCTGGGGATTAGCAATTTAATTGATGGGATTTCATATTGTTGTTTCGGCTTGGGTTAGGGTTTTGGGTTGATGGGACATCTCAAATGATGATTCAATTCCAAGTATAAGGGTTCAGAGGCTGATGTGACTTCAGTAATGAAGGTTCAGTCTATTATATGGGTTCAGAGGCTGATGTGACTTCAGTAATGAAGGTTCAGTCTATTATATGGGTCCAGGGGCTGATGGGACTTCAGTAGATGAAGGTTCAGTCCAGTATAACTGTTTTTAAATCTGAAGATGGTTCAACTCTATGTGTGAGTGTTTTAAATATATAGTTGATTAAGCTAAAATTGTCTCCTTGGACTGTATTGGCGAAAAACGCAGTTCCGAGGTCTAGTTGAGATTGTGAGGAATGCTGCATATTGGTTGAAGCAGAAGTCTCTCAAAGGGTTAACAGCAGCAGGCGAAGTTGAAAACAGACAGTGCTTCTCACTCAGGCTTTGAGATAACAGCGCCAGTCTGTAGTGTAATCGGATACCTTTCCTTTGAGTCAGTGAACACCAGCAAAGTTACGTTTTGAATTAATTAAAGGAAACCAGTGGGTTTCTCCACCTCTTTGATAAAAGTTATTATTTTCGAAAGCAATTGATTGAAATTGCCAGAATCTTAAGTTTTACTTACTTGAAATAAGGTTTATCTCATTTTATCTGGAGATTAATAGAAACTTAAAGAAGATCATGGACACCATTTTAAAAAGTGTCAATCTGGAGATGATAGTTGATTTTGCTAATACTTATGCGTATGTAAAAGAAAAAAAAACTTGTTAAAAGAAAAATTGTTAAGATAAAGAAATAATTAAGTTGTAAATGTTATACAAGTTTGTGTTAAGCAAATTGTAAATTTAGTTCTGAGTTGAGATCAGAGCTAAGCTTGCAAGTTGCAGTAATTCAATTTGAATTTTCAAACATTTTTAAGTTTAAAAAAAAAAGAGCAAATAGAGAAAAGAAGGACACAGATCTTGAATGCGTTGAATAGCACATTTCAAAGGCCCATAAATCTTTCTGTTATCTTAGACCTAAAACCTAGGAAGACTGAAGAGCCAGAGGAATTTCTGGAGCGTTTTAATGAAATCTACCGGGGGCAGTCAGGCGATTTGCTGTATCAAAATGGTCAGAATTCCCCTCAATACTGTGCTATGTTAATGCATTGCCTACCACCTTCTGTGGTTACTGCTGTGAAATGTAATAACATGAATTGGACAGAGAACGACCCTTCCCAGATGGCAAGGGCAGTCAGATTTTACTGGAAGGAGGGTGTAGGCCAAGAAGGAGGCTCAGTTACAAAGGTTAAGACTGAGTATGTAATGAAAAAGGATGATCTGCGACCCCAACAAGCGGCAGAAATGGTAGTTTACCAGCAGGAGCCCCAATATAGTGACTTTGGGTGGGTGGATCAGCGAAGGGGTGGATCAGCGAAGAGGAGGATGAGACAACAGTGCTATATTTCTATCACCCCCCCAGTGGTGGACGTTAGACGTTGAACAGTCACTGCATCACGTTACCCTGGCCTATGACAGAACTGGACGAAACAGGGAGTTGGAGGACAAATACCGGCCATTACTTGAGACCGAATGGCCAGTCAAGGTTACAGCCACAGTCACGGGAAAAGAAGGTACAGCCGATTTTGTTACAATATCACCACATTTATGGCCACAGTCAGCTTCGGTAAGCCCTCATATTACACGTCAGGTCCATGACCAGTACCATGCCAGGGATATGGGGCGAATGGTCAGCATCTTACCGCAGCTCGTCAGAATAGGTATGAGATATACCTTTTGAACAATCCACGTCTGACATTTAAATACTGTACCACTATCAATTCAGCCTGTTTTCTTAGCGGTCCCCCTGTCCATGAGGACGCGCCTGGTCAAGAATGTTTAGCCTTGATTCAGGAAACTACCACAATAAGGGGCGATTTGAGTGACATTTCGTCAGAACAACCTGACATGATTATGTGTGGTCAAATATCCCACCGGGGTTTAGTTAATGACCTACTGCAGGCCCTCCTTATGCCAGCGCAGATTTCCGTTATTAAATGCGTTGCCCACACAAATGGTACAACCCCAGTTGACGTTGGTAATGAACGAGCAGATCGTGCAGCGCGAACAGCCGCGCAAATTCAGCAAGTGATGGTGCCTAAGATGTTAAGTCAGACTAAACGATCTACTATAAATATGTCTGCTTCTGACAAGTCAATGCCAACCATCCAAGACGTCATAAGGTTACAGGAGGACGCTCCTGAGAGTGATAAACAAATGTGGAAACGGTTAGGTTGTACATATGATTCTGTTTCCTCTTTATGGACCACGCCTGCACATCAGACTTGTATGTCTGATGTGCTGGCTTTATGGGTCATTGAATGTGTACACTTTGCAACTCATTGTGGGGCTCGAGGGACTAGTGATTTGTTGCTGGACACTTGGTGGCACCCTAAAATGCAGGGGTTGGCCCAAAGTATCAGTAATCGGTGTTTGATTTGTCAGCAATATAACACCGGAAAAGGTATCCCTTGTGGGAAGGGGCAAACCCCGTTGCCCAGTGGTCCCTTTGAGACGCTCCAAATGGATTACATTGAGTTGGAAAGGTGTCAATGTTACAAATATGTTTTGGTCATTGTGGATGTGTTCAGCAGATGGGTCGAGGCGTATCCGACTATCGATAATAAAGCTGCTACTGTGGTTAAAGTCTTGATGAGGGAAATCATTCCCCGGTACGGTATACCAGCTCAGTTAAGTTCTGATAATGGGCCTCATTTTATTGGACAAATTAACAAGGAGTTTTGCTCCCAGTTGGGCATACGCCAGCAGTTACACTGTGCTTACAGACCGCAGGCGGCCGGGTTGGTTGAGAGACACAATCAGACCCTCAAAACTAAATTGGCTAAATTAAGAGCAGACACGGGACTGACATGGCTTAAGTTGCTCCCCGTTGCCCTCTTCCAGCTGCGGGTTACACCTGCGGGATCGGCCCGGCTCTCTCCCGCCGAGATTCTTTATGGCAGGCCTCTTAGAACTCCCTGGAGCCTGCAGGTTCCCAGACTGGTTCAGTTTCATCAGATGACTGAAGAAATGACCGCCTATGTTCTAGCCCTCACGCAAGTGCTCAAGGAACTCCATGGCCAGGTCCGCGCGGCTCACTAGCCATTGCCCCCAGTACCTAGCTCACTTTCAGTCCAGCCCGGTAGTTATGTCATGGTCAAAAATTGGACTAGGAAGGGGTCGGAGCCGCGATGGGACGGGCCCTTCCAAGTTCTCCTTACCACCCCCACAGCAGTTAAAGTGGAGGGGCGAAGTGCTTGGGTCCACCTACATCACTGTAAATTGAGTCCATCTCCACTACTGTAAAAGGTCGGATACTAACCTGCCTCCCTTCTCCAGTGCTATTTTACAGGTGTGGAGCATGATGGAGTGGCTACGCATCGTCTGTCTGATATTTGGCCTCACTTCGCATGGCGTGTTATTGGCGATGGACATGGAAAAGGGGAATATTATGTATCTGTGTAGCCCCAACCAATCTACAAGGATACATCACCTATGCAAAGGTGATGTTCTTCGCTGCCCCCATATACGAGGACATGGTATCGACTCATGGAAGGTCATCAAAGTTAAGGAGAATGCAGGAGTCATGAAGCAGTTGCACCGGTCCCGGCGATGGGAAGGGAACATTATATGGACATTGCCTTGTTTTTGGAATACATGTAAATTTGATTTTGGATGTGTTAAGAGTGGTACAATAAAGGTAAAATCAGGCTGTCAGAAGAGTGTAGGAAGAGGCTATGAGAAAGAGAAAGGGACTAGAGAGAGGACGGGGCGTATGAGAAGGGAAGTACAGCTAGAACGTAGGTTACCGGGAGATACACTTAAGTTAATTAAAGGCCAAACTGAGGAAAACCCGGGTAGTATGAATCTCTTCTACCAGATTTACCACCGCTTGTATGGCCAGGGACGGGTTGTCTGCTACCCAAACCCCGCAGCGGTGTCTAGGTTATTTTCTGTTTCACCGCTTTGGGGCACTCCCCAAACGGTGGTTCATTGTCAGCATTCTGAACCACTGCCCGATCAGGTCACTCTTCCTTACGATCCGGGTTCAGCACCACCGGCTATTTGCCTTCCCCTTCCTCGGGATAATTCCCATTCACAGTACGATAGGCTGCGACGGTGGAGGGCGTACATACCTAGCCACTTCACTCCCAATAGGGATTCACGGTCGTACGAGAATTGCTTCAGCAGTGAAGGATATGGCTGTTTGCTGGTAGAGGTGGACACAAATATAACATGTCTGTTTCCCACCTGTACGGACAGGAGGTGCCATATCACCCAGGCATCTGGCCAATGCGTTTGTTACAACACCACTTGCGTTCCATTGAACGCCGGCCTCCAGCTCCTCTGTGGCTGGGCGAATGTCTCTCATATCACTGTTGGGATAGGGCTTTCCGTATTGCTGGGCGGCCCGAATGGCATTTCAAAGTTGGATAAACTGGGAGGTGTGGGGGGTTCCTTGGCTGTCAGTGATCGGAATTATTTTATTTGCGGCCTTACCATCTTGGGAAATGAAACCTTGGGAGCCCTCGGGGCAATAACCAAGGAGTTGTCTCATCTACGGTTGTTTGCAATGCAGAACCGGTATGCTCTTGACTATCTTCTGGCCCGTGAGGGTGGGGTATGCGCCATAGTACAGGGCAAGTGTATCATGGGAGTTCAGGACTTGACCGCTAACATCACTAAATTTATGGATCGCATACGGGATCACTTGGACGGGATGCAGGATCCTGGCTCTTGGGGTAACTGGGGATTTGGAGGATGGAAGGACTGGTTGATAAATATGACCATGTATCTAGTGGTAGCTATCGGCTGCATCTTTGTGGGCCTGGCCATCCTTAAATGTGTGATGGGTAGAATGCGGGGTGCACTGGATCAGATCACCGCCCCAATCACCGAAAAAAAAAATTTAACTGTTAAAATCCATGAGGGTGAGGCAGATGAAGGGGGGCTAAGACAGGAATTGGAAATGCAGCGACGGATCTTTTAGATGAGGAACCGTAGCTATGGATTGGATAGTTCGGTTATCATGAAATGATAAAAGGAGGGAATGACGAATGTGATGTAAAATAGTTACTTTAGAGATACTAGTTAATGTAATGTAGAAATAAGCCACTTTGATTCTGGCAGTTAGGGACAAAGGGATTTGAGACCGCATGGAAAAAGCAGGAAGAGGTGTGTCTATGAGAGTGATGCTGCATTGATAGAGGCCAGAGAAAGGGATTGGAAGTGAGCCAATCAGAATAGATCAAACAGGTCAGGAGGGATATAGGCTGACCTATGGGCGTCAAGTATGTGAAACTTGATACCATTTGAATTGATTTGCAGAGATCCCTTTGTTTCTTTGTTCATTCGCTTTCTGGGATATAGGAAACTGGATGTCTCTTATGTTTCTATGAAATGAATCAAGCTTGCAAGCTAAATAAATAACTTCTTTTTACGTGCGAATCCATCTCAACTTTTATTGAGGCCAGACTGACAGAGAAAGAAATTTGGGAATCAACAGCTGGACGCGTACCCTCTCCCCCGCATATCCGACCTGGTAAACAGGATCATGCATTACAAGGTTTTCTCCACGGTGGAGAAAAGTCCGCCTACCCCCAGCTCCCCATCCGCACTAGTGACCGCAAATACACTGCCTTCGAGGTAGATGGGCGGCTCTATCACTTCTTAAGGGTGCCCTTCGGTGTCACCAACAGGGTCTCGGTCTTCCAGCGTGAGATGGATTGAATGGTTGACCGGTACGGTTTACGGGCAACATTCCCGTATCTCGATAATGTCACCATCTGCGGCCACGACCAGCAGGACCATGACGCCAACCTCCGAAAATTCCTCCAGACCGCAAAGATCCTTAACCTTACATATAACAAGGATAACTGCGTGTTTAGCACCGACCGCCTAGCCATCCTCGGCTACGTAGTGCGAAATGGAGTTATAAGTCGCAACCCTGAACACATGCGCCTTATGGAGTTATGGAGTTCCCCCTTGTTATGTAATAGGTTAAGAGACATTGCAATTAGTTGTCTCATTTATGTTAAGTCTCCATTAATTGACACTGATATGTAAAGGGGCTTCAGGTGGCCTGTCAGGTGATGTATAGTGAGAGATTTGTGCAAATTCTGTTGGAAGGAAATAAATGTGTGTTTGTGAAAAAGGAACAGAACTTTAGACTCTTCATATCACAGCAACTAAAACATCTAACAATTGGTAGCAGAGGATGGTTGCTGTGTAAATGTGAAGGGTTGAAAGATACAACTTTTCCAAATCAAATGAAGGAGTGAGTGAGAAAAAAAAAGGGATATATGGCTGAACTGAGGATAAAGATGGCTGGATATGACTATTCTCCCTTATTTTATGAAAGGGAATCGTACGACCAATGGAGAAGTGTAGTGGTTATGTGGACTAAGGTAACTGCTTTGGGAAAGAGTAAACAAGGTATGGCATTGGTTCTTTCTCTACCATATGGCAGTAAAATCCGAAACAAAGTGCTTTCTGAGCTGGGATTGGAAGAGTTAGACTCAGAAGGTCTGGAGACTTTATTACATTATATGGATAAGGTTTATAAGAAAGATGACTTGTTAAGTGCGTATGAAGCATGGTCAGATTTTGATAAGTTCCGGAAAATGGAGGATATGCCCATGGAAGACTATATAATGGAATTTGGTAGACTATATAAAAGGCTGCAGAAACACAACCTGGAATTTCCACAGTCTGTGTTGGCCTTTACATTATTTGACTGTGCTGGAGTGAGCAACATGGATAGGCTCCTGGTTTTGACAGGAGTTCAGTTTACTGATAAGGATACCTTATTCGAACAGATGACAAAAGCTTGACAAAAGTTTCTGGGGAAATATTCGATTCCGATGGCTCTGATGACCCAAATAGGTCAGCCTGCAATAAGGCAGAATATGGAAGATACACTACTAAAAGGATGGCGAAATCGTATGGCTACGAACAGGGCTCAAGACTATAGAAGGAGACCGAGACAAGGAAATTATGAAGACAGAAACCCAGTTAGAACCCACAATAGAAAGATGAACCCCAGAAATGCACGGGGAATGATAAATCTATGTTTTCGATGTGACTCTCAATGCCATTATGCTTTCAACTGTCCAACTCGTTATGATAGTGTTTGAAGGGACACATGACACGGAAGAGTCAGAAGAGGAAAAAGATAGTGACCAGAAAGAAGGCATTGTCCTATTGACAAGCAGTTTTACGCCAGTAATGAGGGTGTTGGTTGCAGAATCCTTCAACTGTACTGTATTGGACAGTGGCTGCACATCTACTGTGTGTGGAATTGACTGGTTAAAATGTTACCTGGACTTTTTGAATGCTGAAAATCGTAACAAGGTTAAGGAATTTGAAAGTTCCACAAGTTTCAGGTTTGGGGATGATAATACTCTGAAGTCACTGAAAAGAGTGGTGATCCCTTGCAATATTGCCGGAGTGAATCATTTCATTGGCACGGATGTTGTATCAAGTGAGATACCTTGGCTTCTGAGCAGACCGTCGATGAAGAAAGCACTACTGTATTCCATTACTGACAAATAACATTTCAAGTAGAATGGTTAAGGATGTGTTAATGGCAGTTGAAAATGGGACTTTAGCTGATAAAAAGCTTGTGGTATTAAAACTGCATAGGCAATTTGCACATCCGTCTCCTCGGAGGCTGAAAAATGTATTAAAGGATGCGGGGGTAAGGGATTATGACTAGACTAAACTGATAGAACAGGTTAGTGACTGCTGTGAAGTTTGTAGGAAGTACAGAAGGACACCAGCATGACCGATAGTAACCCTACCTTCGGCCAGGGATTTTAACAACATTGTGGCCATGGGACCTTAAGATCTGGGATAAAGCAAATAATATATTTATTTTTCATTTTGTAGATTTAGCAACCAGATTTAGTCAATCAACGATTGTACAAAGTAAAGAAAAGAGAGTAATTCTGGATCAAATTGTGGAAAAATGGATAGGGACAGGAATGGGTCCACCGGCCAAATTCCTTACGGACAATGGGGGAGAATTTGCTAATGATGAGTTTAGGGATATGTGTGAAAACATTAATATCAGAGTTATGAATATGGCTGCAGAAAGCCCATTTAGTAATGGTGTCTGTGAAAGAAATCATGCTGTCATCGATGACATGCTTTGGAAAGTTTTGGCAGATTGACCAAATTGCAGGCTAAATTCAGCTTTAGCATGGCCAGTACATGCAAAGAATTCATTGCAGATGGTTGGGGGCTATAGTCCTTATCAATTAGTCTTTGGTAGAAATCCTAAAATTCCATCCATTTTGAATGACCAGCCTCCAGCTTGGAAGGGGACTACAATTAGCTCTGGTTTTGCTGAACATGTAAATGCATTACATAGCAGTAGAAAAGCTTTTTTGGAAGCAGAAGTCTCTGAAATAATTCGCAGAGCTTTAAGACATAATGTACGGCCATCAGATTCCGTTTTTCAGCAAGGAGGCATGGTATACTATAAGAGAGACAATTCTAATGAATGGAAAGTCCCAAGGAAGATCATAGGCATAGATGGCAAAACAATTATTTTGCAATATGTTAATCAAACTGTTAGGGTACATTCATCAAGGATAATGGGCACAGATTACAAATTTTCAAATTTAGGCAGAGCAGACAGACATGACGAGGAACCAGAGTCATCTGGTACGCATGTGTTACAGAACTATGAGGACCAATTAACTGATATAGGCAGGGTTTCTGTGGAGGAACACAACACTTCTGATGAATTAGAACAGGCCATTTTTCGAAAGGGCAACTGCCAAAAGTTGGCACAAAAGTGACATACTTGCCTGAAGGGTCTAGTCAATGGAAGGCTGCAACTGTTATTAGTAGAGCAGAGAAGGTCACTGGAAAGTATAAACATTAGTTGAATGTACAGCATTCAGGGGAAGGAGTCAAGACAATGGATTGGGAAAACTAAGTTCAAAAATGGAGGGCACAGAAACACAGTGCCAGTTCAGATAGTACATCAGATAGTGAACAGGTCTGCAGGAAAAGGTTGAGAACTATTGAAAGGACATCCCACAGCAGAAGGGAAAGATCAAGCAGTTGCAGTACAGAACGAGATACCAGGCGGGAGAGGGGACGTAGTTTATCAAGATATCGGAACATGAGTAAGACTACGAATACTAATAGGAGCAGAAGCCCACATGCAAGTGAGATTTTGGTGGCTTCAAATAAATTAGATGAAAAAGTTATCAATGAAGCTAAACAGCAAGAATTGCACAGTTGGAGTGAATTTGGGGTATATACGGAAGTACCGGATAGGGAACAGAGAGCTCTATCCCACCGATGGATTTGCACGGAAAAGGTTCTTCCGGGTGGAACTTATAAGGCAAAGGCCAGGCTTGTGGCAAGGGGATTTGAGGAAAACTTAGAAGATCAGGATTTAAGGGTAAATTCACCTACAGCAGGAAAGGTTATTTTAAAGATCTTCTTGGCTCTATCAGCCACAAAGGCATGGGAATGCAAATCTAGAGATATAAAAGCTGCCTTTTTGCAGGGGCATCAGCTCCAGAGAGACATTTTTCTCTGTCCTCCTAAAGAAGCAGCTAAAACTGAAGGGGTATTCTAGAAGTTGAACAAATGTGTGTATAGATTAAATGATGTACCTCGAGTCTGGTATTTTTCGGTAAGGTCAGTTTTGTTAAAGTTAGGCCGTTGCCAGTTGAAAGCAGATTCTGCAATGTTTTACTGGCACTATAAAGGAAATATTTCTGGCATTTTTATGATGCATGTCGATGATTTTTTGTGGGGTGGGACTAGTGATTTTGAAGCTATTGTAATCTCTGATTTGAGGAAAGAATTCAGGAATGGAAGTCAGGCTTCCGGTGCATTTAAATTTATTGGACTGGAAATTGGACAGACTAAGTTAGGGGCAACTTTACGTCAGCAATCTTATTTGGAAAGCATCAGCCCAATAGCAATCAGTCGTGGCCGAGTTTCACAAAATGACGCAATGGTTTCAAAGATAGAAAAAGAGCAACTGCGAAGTTTAATTGTGCAACTGAACTGGTTAGGTAGACAGACTAGACCGGACGTGAGTTTTGATGTCTTAGAGTTGAGTACAAAAATGAATCATTCCAAAGTGGAAGACATAATAAGAGCAAATAAAGTGGTGGCCAAACTAAAAATGCAGGAGTGTGTTTTGAAGTTCCCGGTTTTAGGTGAGCTTAGGCACTTGAAACTCATAGTTTATAGTGATGCGTCCTACGCAAATTTCTGTGATGGGGTTTCAAGCGCAGGAGGTTTTATAATTTTCCTTTTGGGGAACAATGATAAATGTTGCCCGCTTGTGTGGGAAACAAAGAAAATAAGGAGAGTGGTAAAAAGCACTTTGGCTGCTGAGACGTTAAGCCTTGTATACGGCCTTTTATATAAGTATGATATTGACAAAACCTTTGGGATTAGGGGATTTGGGTAATATACCTATTGACTGTCACATTGACAATAAATGTTGGACAGAGGGGAAATAACAAAAATGAAATGGGTCGACAGGAGCTATCAACTGTCAGACTATTTTACGAAAAGAGGGGCGAGTTCACAGAAACTTTTGGATATTGTTAATGAAGGGCGCTTGTTACTGTGACTGTTTTTTCTTTTCTTTCTCATCCCCCCCAAAAAGGGGGGAAATCATGTGTGTATTTTTAAGTTTCTTGAAATTTTGCTTTCACCTAATTATTATTTTTTCTCCAAGGAAGGGGAGACTGTTAAGTAATGGGTTAAGAGACATTGCAATTAGTTGTCTCATTCATGTTAAGTATCCATTAATTGACACTGATATGTAAAGGGGCTTCAGGTGGCCTCTGTCAGGTGATGTATAGTGAGAGATTTGTGCAAAGGCTGTTGGAAGGAAATAAATGTGTGTTTGTGAAAAAGGAACAGAACTTTAGACTCTTCATATCACAGCAACTAAAACATCTAACACCCCTCCCTCACTGCTCCAAGGCCCTGAAGCGCTGCCTAGGGTTTTTCTCTTACTAAGCCCAGTGGGTCCCCAACTATGCGGACAAGGCCCGTCCCCTGATCCAATCCACAGTTTTTCCCCTGTCGATAGAGGCCCAGCAGGCCTTCAGCCGCATCAAAACAGACATTGCAAAGGCCACGATGCATGCCATCGACGAGTCCCTCCCCTTCCAGGTCGAGAGCGACGCGTCTGATGTTGCTCTGGCGGCCACCCTCAACCAAGCAGGCAGACCCATGACCTTCTTCTCGCGTACCCTCCATGCTTCCAAAATCCGCCACTCCTCAGTCGAAAAGGAGGCCCAGGCCGTGGTCGAAACGGTGCGACATTGGAGGCATAACCGGCCAGCAGGAGATCCACTCTCCTCACTGACCAACGGTCGGTTGCTTTCATGTTTGATGATGCACAGCGGGGCAAGATAAAAAACGATAAGATCTTGTGGTGGAGGATCAAACTCTCCACCTACAACTACGAGATCTTGTATCATCCCGGGAAGCTAAATGAGCCTCCTGATGCCCTGTCCCGGGGCACATGTGCCAACGCACAAGTGGACCACCTCCGAGCCCTCCACGAGGACCTTTGCCACCCAGGGGTCACTCGCTTTTTCCACTTTATCAAGACCCGCAACCTGCCCTACTCCATCGAGGAGGTCAGGACAGCCACCAGGGACTGCCAAATCTGCGCGGAGTGCAAACTTCACTTCTACCAGCCAGAGAAAGCGCACCTGATAAAGGCTTCCCGTCCCTTTGAAGGCCTCAGCATGGACTTCAAAGGCCACCTCCCCTCCAACGACGCAACACGTACTTCCTGAATGTGATTGATGAGTACTCCCGGTTCCCATTCGCCATCCCCTGCCCCGACATGACCTCAACCACCGTCATCAAGGCCCTCCATAGCATCTTTGCACTGTTCGGGTTCCCCGCTTACATACGTAGTGATAGGGGGTCCTCCTTTATGAGTGACGAACTGCGTCAATTCCTGCTCAGCAATGGCATCGCCTCGAGCAAGACAACCTATTACAACCCCCGGGGTAACGGACAGGTAGAGAAGGAGAACGGAACGGTCTGGAAGACCGTCCTACTGGCCCTACGGTCCAGGAATCTCCCAGTCTCAACTGGCAGGAAATCCTCCCGGATGCCCTCCACTCCATCCAGTCACTGCTTTGTACCACGACCAACCAAACACCTCACAAACGTCTCCTTGTCTTCCCCAGGAAGTCCTCCTCTGGGACCTCGCTCCCGACCTGGCTGGCAACTCCTGGACCCATCCTGCTCCGAAAACACGTGCGTGCGCACAAGTCGGACCCGTTGGTCGAGAGGGTCCATCTTCTCCACGCTAACCCCCAGTACGCCTACGTGGCGTACCCCGACAGCCGACAAGATGCGGTCTCCCTACGAGACCTGGCGCTCGTCGGATCCTCATGCACACCCCAGTCACCAGTCCCACCCTCCCTCCCACCAGTGCACCTTACAGGAGGATCGGTCCATCTGCCGGCCCAGGTCTAGGCCCCCCACCCACCGACGCACCCCGCAGATGCTCCCTTCCCAGGTCAACCGTTTTCCCCACCAGTGCCATTTAGGGGTGTTGAAGCTGCCACAGAGATCGAGGCCATGCTCCCGGAGTCACAGACGCCCGAGCCTCCACCGGAGTCACCACCAAAGCTTCGACAATTACAGAGGACGACCAGGGCCCCCGATCGACTGATTGCTTCATTTTAAAGTGTATAGTTAATTATGAATCTGCAAATAGTTACCAAACGATGTACGGCGGTATTACGGTACCTACATAACTATCATTTCTACCACGTTACCACGTTACCCCCGCCGGACTCTTTTTTAATAGGGGTGAATGTGGTAGTCTGTGCAGAGTATTACGGTAGCTGGTAATGCTAGAATACCATTGGTAGATATTGTATGTTTCCTATTGGTCAAGCTGTATGGTAGCAAGGCGGGATATAAGAGCCCGTGCCGCCCCAGCAGCCTTCATTCTGTACCTAAGCTGCTGGGGGAAACATCTAGCTTATTAAAGCCTTCAGTTGGACTACAACCTCGCTTTCGTGGAAATTGATCGTGCATCAGCCGCCAAAAGCACTGATTATTTGTTTCCGTAGGTACTGCTTGAAGGCGAAGCTCCTGTGTTGGGAAAAGCAGAAGCGGGTCGTGCAGTGGGCTGGAGCTGGTATACGTATATACCAGGACTTTACTGTGGAGTTGGTGAGGAGGCAGGCAGCCTTCGGAAGTGAAGTCGGCACTGTATAACAGCAGGGTGCGGTGCGGCATAGTGTACCCAGCTAAGTTGAGGGTGACCTACAAATCCAAAGACTTTTATTTTGAGGTGGTGGAAGCGGCGGAGTTATTTGTGAAGGCAGAAGGACTGGGGCAGAATTGAGAAATGGGACTGAGGACTGGTCTTGTCCTGAGGGTAGGGGGTTTGTAGGAGTGTATGTAGCTTTATTTTTTCACTGCATGTTGGTATATGTGCTGAATGAGTTGACGTTGTCTATTTGGACAAGGTAAGAGTTGGGATTTTCCTTTATAATGATGGTTCTTTGGGGTTTATGTGTTTACACTGGGGTTGGCTGTTTAAGGGGATGTCTTTGTTTTCCTGGGATCAAGCAGGGGGGAGGGGAATGCAGGGGTGTGAGGCCTGGGCAGGGGCCTCCACAGTGGCTAGTTTAAGCTGGCCAGTGAACGGGTGTGTTGTGGAGGGAGGGGCATCGCCCATCAGAGCCTGGTGGAACAGGATTCGATGAACTTAGGAGGGGTGAAAAGTTGGGGGAGGGGGCCGATACTGGGTGAGGTGTTTTTGAGAGAAAGCGGAGGGGGGGGGGGAGTCTGGGAGGGGGTGGAGGGGCTCTGCAATTCACGGGTGCCATTCATTGTACACTTTCGGGGATTGGTTGGCATTGAGTATTAGCGGGGCGGGTTGGGGGTGTGGACTATATATATTAATGGTGACTATGGGCGATTCCTGATTCCTTTTTGGTTTTTTATTTGATATTTATGTTGTCAGGTGGGCTGTTGTTTGGGGGTTGTTGGGAGGATGGGATCGTTGTTGTTAATAAAGGGATTGACATTGTATTCGTTACCATTTATTGTTTGTTGGCGGGTGTACATTTTGAAGAAAATGTGAAAAAGGAGACTGAAAAATATTTTTAAATTGCCGTGGAACAGAAAAGAAAAGAAAACAGGCTTTTTTCTTTATAGCCCCATTTCAAAGTTATTACAACCAATTTGAGGTGACAGTCAAACTATGAACTGACAAACCCCCAATTATAGAATCAGTCACACAGCACTAATTCTATAATGATAACCCTCAAGAATAAATAGCAAGTGAAAATATAAGCTATAATTGCAGACTGTTCTTTTTTCAAAAAGTTTAAGGGCTTAGGGATTTAAATAACTTTTGGTTTGACAGGCCACTGAGCTTATCCATTATTTACACTGATTCAAGTCTACCTTTAACAATCCCAAACGGCACCATACCTTTCCCTCAGCACTGGCCCTGTGACAGCGTAGCACTCCCACAGTCCTGACCCTTTGACTGTGCAGCACTCCCGCAATCATGACCCTCTGACTGTGCAGCACTCCCTCAGTCCTGACCCTCTGACAGTGCAGCGCTCCCTCAGTCCTGACCCTCTGACAGTGCTGCACTACCTCAGTACTGACCCTCTGACAGTGCAACACTCTCTCAGTCCTGACCCTCTGACTGTGCAGCGCTCCCTCAGTCCTGACCTTCTGACTGTGCAGCGCTCCCTCAGTCATGACCCTCTGACTGTGCAGCGCTCCCTCAGTCCTGACCCTCTGACAGTGCAGCGCTCCCTCAGTACTGACCCTCTGACAGTGCAACAGTCCCTCAGTCCTGACCCTCTGACTGTGCAGCGCTCCCTCAGTCCTGACCCTCTGACAGTGGCGCAATGTCTCAGCAATGACCCTTTAACAGCAAAACGTTCCTTCAGTACCTGGATCTTTCTAAAAGACTCCCCTACCTCCCTAAATAATTCTGTCAGCTTTAGATATTTTCCTCAAAATATCTAAAGCCCAGAAGTTATGTTTTGGGCATGCCAGTTTTGAATATTGGATCTGTTTGAAGACAGCTGTACTTTCACATGTGCAGCTGGTCAGTGATCCAGAGAACCACAAACTGCCACCTTCCCCCATTTACCACGACCCTCGCCCCCACCAACCTCTCCACCCCCGGGCCCCACCTGGTGAAAATTGTGTATGCTGGGTTCAGGCATGACTTCCGAAATTGGGGCTTCCGCTCAAAGCCCTTCCAGGCTTTTCAAAATTTGGGCCTACATCTTTGAAAACCAGCACTTAAAAACAGATTTAATAAACATGATTGTGAAATGAGCCCGCGGTTTTGCCATTAAACTTGATAGTAACTACATACATCATTGGTTTTAATTTTACAAAATATTTTCTTGTTTTATGAATTGTACTAAATAGCAACGATAAACAATATTGTTTTTGAAATTTCAATTTTTCTAAGAATGGGATAGTGAATGTTTGTAATTGTGAGATGATTAATGAATGCTCTGAACAGGAGGTGATAGGAAGGATCATCGACACACACAAATACAATTTAGGGCACGGGTTACTGGCTGCATCCCACCGGAATCAGGATAAGACACGGCCAGTAGATCCTCAGAGAGGCTACTGGTGCCACTCGTGCACAATGGCACTGCCAGCCTGGCACCCTGGCACTGCCAACCTGGCACCCTAACAGTACCACCTCGGTGCCACTCTGGCAATGCAAGGTTAACCAGGTGACACTGCCAGGTTGGCCAGGGCAGTGCCAAGATGCCAAGCTGCCCTTTTGCCCACCCCAGGGATCGGGTCTGGGGGTGCCCGGCTGTTTCGTGCTGGGTGGGGTGCTTGGATCTCCTAAACGTGAGTTGGGGATGGTCCAGGGTTGCGTCGGGGGTTCGGGAGATCCTTGGTGTTATTTTCTGGTCTGCTAGCCAAGTTTTCCAGCGCCGCGCGCCCCAGCCAGCAGCAGAATTATCTGTTCCCGCAGCTGGCCAATGGGGTTCCCCATTGTGGTCTCCCCATTGGGAAACCCGTGGGTGTGGGTATGCTGCCGGTGGACCAGAGGATCCTGCCGACGGAGAATTCCGCTTCCGATCTCTTCCTGAACTGAGGGAGATCTCCTCAGTGCAGTATACGTGGCTAAGTGAAGCCTGTAATTGAAAATATGGAAAGATGTGTAATTTGAAACATGGAAGACTGGCAATATTTGGTCTGAGAGAAACATGAGAGAATATAGGGAAATATCCCACGAAGGGTTAACAGCAGCTGCAAAGAGCAGAATTATAAAATGCAGATTCCTTCTCCCAAACAGGCTTAGCAAACAAACAGGATTTTTGTATGAAGCTAAAAACAATGGCTCACACCTTCATTGAAATTAACCATCTTAGTAAGCATCTGGAAAAGCATTGATGAGGGTTTCAGTTGAGTTAGGTGATAAATGTAAACCTTTCAAGTTATAACCAAGTGAATTTTTAGAATTACGCTAAAAGCAATGATTCACACCTTCATTGAAGTAAAATCAGCAGCTAGAAAAGAATGACTAGGGGGACAAATATAGGGATGTGAAGCTCTGCTGACATCAGGTAAATTAAAAGAAAATTGGAGATTATCAGTCTACGAGAAACATAATTTAAAGCTAAAATCAAAGTCAAAATTATGAGCTGGGTACACAATTTGAAAATAAAACTAGAGAAATGACAGGGATCAAAATTCACACGTCTATTGAAATCAAAGCATTTTTTAACATCACAGAGGACACAATATAAACAGACCTGAGAGGTGAGGTCAACTCAAAATGAATACTTAGTTGTATTAAAATGTTTAGATCAAAGATACTTTTTATAATCCAAGTGAAATAAAGATTACTTTATGATAAAGCCATAAAAACTTAATAACTGTTAGAAAGAGAATATAAACCCAGTGACCAGAGCAGGAACTACCAGAACTCAGAGAGAACTCAGTGAGATGATGGGAAAGCAACATCGGAAGACCGAGCAACCCAGAGAAATGAGAAAGTTAAAGAAAACTGATTTCTGGGGCAGCACGGTAGCATTGTGGATAGCAGAATTGCTTCACAGTTCCAGGGTCCCAGGTTTTATTCTGGCTTGGGTCACTGTCTGTGCGGAGTCTGCACATCCTCCCCGTGTGTGCGTGGGTTTCCTCCGGGTGCTCCGGTTTCCTCCCACAGTCCAAAGATGTGCAGGTTAGGTGGATTGGCCATGATAAATTGCCCTTAATGTCCAAAATTGCCCTTAGTGTTGGGTGGGCTTACTGGGTTATGGGGATGGGGTGGAGGTGTTGACCTTGGGTAGGGTGCTCTTTCCAAGAGCCAGTGCAGACGCGATGGGCCGAATGGCCTCCTTCTGCATTGTACATTCTATGATTGACAAGAAAGATTTGAAAGTCTACAACTGGTCCCAAGAAGACAAAATCTTTTTTACCTTTCTAAAAAAGTAATTTAATCTTTTTTAACTTGAAAATAAAGTTAAGTTCAAATTGATAACCTGAAAGAGTGGTTATTACTTTCTTTAGAACGTTTACTTTACTTTACTTAGGAATCCGGACCCGTGTGTAAGCTACTAAGTGGTAAGTAAATAAAATTCTTCTATGAAGATACGGGTTATGCCGGGCGATAACTTGAAACACTAGTTTGACCCAAATAGCACCTGCCTAAGTCTGCATAGGAGTCAGGGGGTGAGAATCCCTGCTCACCATTTCGAATAAATTGACCCTTTTTCGTTTCGGGGGAATTCTAAGAATAGTGGTGAGGTAAAAACTACAATCCTTGGTGGGGCCAGGAAAAAAAGAGTGTCATTAAATAGTGAGGTCATTCCCAGCACTACAAACGTCAGGAACAACCCCTTGATTCCCACCCAGAAAGTCTGTTTTTTTTTTAGTTAAGTCGTTCCCCCAGTCTCTGAAATTAGACTTCAGTATGCTGATGCATTTGTCATAAATTACTCTCCAATAGCCAAGGTACGTATTTGTTGACAAGAAATTGATTAAGAATTCAATACAGCAGCAGGAGAAATTCTAGACAAGCGCCCAATTGCAAATATCCCATGGTGTAATTTCAGCTCATAGTTTGCATGATTACCAGTTACCTCATTATCTTACTCTTTGGAAGAAAAGTACAACAACTGATTATAAGTGGGCCTTTACACTGGAACAATATCTTAAATAATGTGCACACATGGGAGGGTTACATTTCAAAAACCACTCATCTGTATTTATTCATTGATAGTGACGTCTATCAAATGTTATTATTATACATTGAATCGTTTGATTCCCCCATGAGTACAACTTTAGGTCAGGTTAGTAATTGGTATTTAAATTACTTTCCAAAATGGAAGGGGGTTATCTTGAGAATACTTTGTAAATGACACTAAGATAGAACAAACGCATCCGAAAATCAATCAGTCAAGGTGACTCACAATAACAGCAACTTGCATTTATGTAGCATTGTTACAAACACACAAATTAGGATAAGGCGAATAAACATGGTAAATTGTCCCAAGGTGTTTTACGAGACCAGTGCTAAATAACTTTTCGAAAGAAAAAGAGTAGGCGTCACCAATTTGTCACATTTCCCTGCTATCCACAGTATTAGATATCCAACAAGGAGATTAACCCATGAAGTGATCACCACAGCCAAAACAAATACATACTTGTATTTGCATTTTGCTATGTCCATCTATAAACATGCCATACAATGAGTTATTTTGAAGACTTGGCAATCATGTTCCAACTATTTTGAAAAACATAAAGAACCAAGTAAACAAATAAACCAAATTAACTGAAGTATAAATTAAAAGGACAGTCCCAAATGAAAACTGCCAGGGACAAAAACAAATCACAAAGGAAACTTAAGATATTAAATCAAAATGATATTAACGGGGTCAAGAGGAGACCCCAGCCCCTGCGGTGCCCAATGGGCATGGAAGGTTTCAAGAGTGCCAATGGATGGCAATCACGTTCCACACAGCAATCTCAGCAAAGTAATGGAAAAGGTCATCAACAATGCTATCAAGTGGCACTTATGCATCAATAGCCTACTCTCCAATGCAAACTGTTCAGTTCCATTTGGCACTCTTCAGTTAATAAAGTAGCCCATGCTGCATGCAGCAAGTTATGGACAACATACAGTTTTAGGCTGATAATTGGCAAGTGCTGCAGAATAATCATCTTCACCGAGAGATAATCTATCCATGCCCCTCTAACGATCATCAGCAATATCATCAATGACTTCCCCACCATCAACATCCTGGTGGCCGGAATTGACCAGAAACTTAATTGAACCTGTCACATATATACTGTAGCTATAACAGATCAGAGACTGGGTATTCTGTGGCAAGGAACTCACCTCCTGACTGTCCGAAGCTTGTCCACCATTTACAAAGTACAAATCAGGAGTGGGTTGGAATATTTCTTGGATGAGTGCACTTTCAGTAATGTCTAAGAAGTTCAACAACATCCAGTAAAATGTAATGTACTTCATTTTCACCCCATCCACCTCCTTAAACCTCCACTCCATCCACCACCAGTGCATTGTGGCAGCTGTGTGCATCATCGACAGGATGCACAACAGCAGCTCTCCAAGACTCCTTCAAAGGCATCTCCCAAACTTCCTTTGTCTATACATTAGAAGGATGAGGAACCCCACCATATCCAGGTTCCCCTCTAAGCCACACAGCCCCCTGACTAGAAAATATGTTTGCTGTTCCTTTTTTGTTCCTGGATAAAAAATACTGGAGCTTCCTGTCCAATAGTACTTGAGCAGTAGTCTCACCACAGGAACTGTAGCAGTTCAAGGTCACTGTAAGAGTCCAATCACATAATGTATTGATGATGTCAATGGTCGTTTGCATGGGAAAACAGGAAGTGTATCCTAACAGACTGCAGAGTAAACATCTTTCCAACAAAGCACTTGTCTGTTTATATCTTTGTGATCTGCAAGCCTAACCTTTAAAAGTACCACAAAGTAAACTGGCGATGAGGATGTCGGCACCACGCTGGCAGACACCTGGAGAAGTAAAAAAAACAAGAAACATCATTGATCCATGCTCAGACATCCAAAAAAGATTAAGAAGTTAAAAACTTTGCTGCACCAAAGCTGGTGATGGAGGGCGCAAAACCTATGATGAGTTACAGAGATATTGCAGGGCCTTTCTTACCTAAACCTTTGGTAATTGCCAAGATGTTCAGATTCCATGAACCTAACCAACAAGAAGGCCAATTAATCACACAGTTCGCAGCTACTTTGAAGAAATTAGCTGAATACTGTGAATTTGGAGATGTCTTGAACGACTCCATGAGAGACAGATTAGTGTGTGGGTTAAGAATTAAAGCTATCCAAAAAAGAGTGTTAACAGATAAGAACTTACACCAAAAGAAGGTTGTAGAAGTTGTGACCTCTCTGAAATTAATAGCTAAGGAAGCACAACAATTTAGTTTGAGCACTAGATTCCATAAAATGTCGATTGAGACCCGAACACAGACATAGGTTTGAAATTGCCACCAATGTGCAAAAACTGAACCTGCAGCAGCAGACTGCAGGTGCAAAGATGCAAAATGTAGGTATTGTGGTAAAAAGGGATACAGCATATTGTGCATGTTGGGGAAAGAAGCAACAAGTAACAAAAAAGAACTATATAACATAAGAACTAAGGAGATCAAATGAAAAACCGAATAGAGGGAAAATAATCCACGTGATACAAAAAGGACCACAGTCAGATGACGTACTGTCATTTAATGTATTGGCCCTTGCAGGTGCAACAAACTGTTACTGAGTCCTTTACTGGACGGACAACCGTTGAAAATGGAGGTGGATACTGGAGCAGGAGTTTCATTGGTACCAGAAATGGTTTACCAAGAAAAACTATGACATTTCACCTTAAAACCCTCCAAGATATTACTGATGAAAACCTGTACTGGGTTGATGTCATATGTTACCCGAAGACTCAAACTGTCCATACAGGTTGTCTCCTCTGAGGAATGAGGCTCACCATTGTTCAGGAAACGTGTCCCAAACCAACTTCATGAATGTTGTTGTTGCATAGTAAGGATGAAGGACATAGCCACAAGCTATTTTTAGTGGCCAGGCTCGGTAGTGAAAACAAGTAGAAGGTTAGCATGTGTTCAGCTTGTGCAAAGGTTCTAAACCTGTAATCACCCGCACCATTACACTCATGGGAACGACCTGAAGGGCCGTGGTAACGAGTTTAATTTGATTTGATTTATTGTTACATGTACCGAAGTACAGTGAAAAGTATTTTTTCTGCGGCCAAGGGAGCGTACACAGTATGTACATTGTAGACAAAAGAATAATCAACAGAGAACATTGACAAATAGTACATCGACAGTTCATATAGATTTTCCAGACCATCCGAAGCATGAATGTTTTTCATTGTGGTAGACGCGCACTCGAAATGGTCTGAAGTCGCTATTATGCAGACTATGTCCTCAGAGACAACAACAGATAGGGTGAGAGTTTGTTATCCTAAACAGCTTTCTCGTGACAATTGGCCACAGTCCATTTCACAAGAATTCACAAATGATCTAAAGGAGAATGGAATCCAACACATTCAATCTGCTCCTTATCATCCTGCCACAAATGGTCTGGCTGAAAGGTTTGTTCAGACAATGAAGAATTCATTGAAGATACGTCATGAGCAAGGATCATTGTCTAAACAACTGAGCCAATTCCTGATGACATGCAGGAATACAACATATTCAACAACCCAAGTGCCCTGGCATTCCTCATGGTAAAACATCATCAGCACGCAGGGTTTGATTTGCTAAAGCCCCCTAGCAAAATGAGATTTTGCGACCTGAGAACAGGGCTAAATACTGAGTTTTTCAACAATGTCAGGAAATATTGGCAAGGAACCACACCAACAGGGAGAAGTGGATACCCACCATCATCTTAGCACAGATAGGACAAATCTCCTACATTGTTCAAACTCAGGATGATGTAGTGTGGAGAATTCACTCTGATCCACCTTTAGCAACTAGAACTAGCTGGCCAGAGACAAAGTCAACTGAGAGTCCGCAACCAACTGGACCAAATGAAGACCTCGACATTCAAGGACCTGATAATGCCAGAAACAACTGTGGAAGACAGTAGCCTCGTCAAGGACACTTCAACGTTGAGTCAATAGGGGCTTGTTTAGCACAGTGGGCTAAACAGCTGGCTTGTAATACAGAACAATGCCAGCAGCGCAGGTTCAATTCCCGTACTGGCCTCCCAGAACAGGCACCGGATTGTGGCGACTAGGGGCTTTTCATAGTAACTTCATTGATGCCTATTTGTGACAATAAGTGTTTATTATTAATCTCCGAACACTACGTCGACTCTGGTTGAGACAACTACACCAAAATCACCAGAGAATGTAATCAACATGAAAAAGCAGATGCCTGAAGTTCGCCGACAACCACACAGAAATCAATGTCCTCTGAAAAGTCAAACTTATTATAGAATCATAGAATCATAGAATTTACAGTGCAGAAGGAGGCCATTCGGCCCATCGAGTCTGCACCGGCTCTTGGAAAGAGCACCCTACCCAAGGTCTACACCTCCACCCTATCCCCATAACCCAGTAACCCCACCCAACCCTAAGGGCAATTTTTGGACACTATGGGCAATTTAGCATGGCCAATCCACCTAACCCGCACATCTTTGGACTGTGGGAGGAAACCGGAGCACCCGGAGGAAACCCACGCACACACGGGGAGGATGTGCAGACTCCGCACAGACAGTCACCCAAGCCGGGAATCGAACCTGGGACCCTGGAGCTGTGAAGCATTTGTGCTATCCACAATGCTACCGTGCTGCCCTATGTTGACTGTTGTTTTTATTAATTGTTCATATTGTAAATTTTGAGTGCTAACATTGTATTGCGTTTCATTGCAGGAACCTCTAATGCAAAGGAAGAAAAGTGTTGTGTATTCATGTTTGTTCCTAGTTGGAACAAGGTCATTTTGAGAGTCCAATTGTGTGACATATCAATGACCTCATTGGCCATTTGCACAGGCAAACGGGCAGTCTATTCTAAAAGCCTGTAAAGAAGACACCTTTCCAATAAAGCTCTTGTATATTTGTACCTTTGTGGTCTGCAAGCCTATCCTTTGAAAATATCACAACCCCATTCGCAAGAGCAAAGGTGATGAGCAATAAAGACTGGCCCAGCGGCAAGCTCATATCTTGTGAGTGCATAAATTTTAAAAAGATGTCTTAAACAATTAGCTCCTCGGCTTTATCTTCTTCTATCCTCCCTAACTGTGCACACCACATTAGACCTCTTTACCTCCATTGGACTTTGCCATGAAGCCTCATCCGAAGAAATCCATACTAATAATTGCTGCCTTTCCTGAAAGATTATCATTACATGAAGCAAACACGACAAAACTGTACAATGTAAAACTCTATTGTTTATTGATGAATATGTTTCAATCATGTGACTAACACCTTTACCACCCTGTAAGACTGGCTGACTTAATAACTGGGTCTTTAAATCTAAATTAAATAAATTAAACTACATGTTAATTTTCACTAGCCTGCTGCAAAGCATTTATTTAATGATGGGATTAGCTTGACCCTAGTTTACAATATCTGTTTCGCCAAACTAAGCCACAATTTCTTGCAATCCAGTAATCTAATGTTAATAGAAAGGCCACGTTTCTCATCAAGGGATCCGTAATTAAACTCTGTTTTATCCTGCCCTGATGTTTTCTGACGAAGCAAACTGAAAGATGTAATTAATGAACTTCACGAGCTATCACTTAAAAGAAAAAGTGTGCCTATTCATATTCAGGAGCTCTCAGTCAACAGGGTTGCTGCTATTTGCATGCAGTGTGCACAAGAGGAGATAAAGAAATAAGGGTTGATTGACAGCTGGTGGTAGAATGTTCAACTGACTCGGCTATATCTGTAATTGAACAACCACTGATCTCAAAGACAGAGAAATGACAAGCAAAAGTGACCTCTAGGAGATCAACTTTTCAAGTTACACCACCAGTTACAAGCTTCTATGACCAATGTGTCACTCTTCATTCAGACTTTCAAAAATGGCTTTACAATGGAAAATTGAAGTTTCTTTAAAAAAATCTGTTTCGCTGCTACTCTTTTTTCAATGATTATATTAATATTTTTCTTAATTTAGTTTATGATTCCTCTCAATTAAACCCACTATAAAATAACGCACCATAGTCTAGTGAGAGGGTGATGCTGTGAGAACCATTGCCATATGCCAATGCCTTTTAACCAGCAAGAAAGACACCAAGTAGACTGAGCACCATCATCTCTTTCATAATTTCCCACTCTCTGCATGATGGTCATGTTCATTTTCAAGATATTTGTCATGGTACCTTTCATTGATAAATGCTAATATACTGTTCATTTCATCGCTGAGCCAATACACTGTTCATTTCATTGATAGGCCAGTATGCTGTTCATTTCATTGATATTTGTTCAATTGATATGCATTATAATATTCATGATGTTGTTCCATTCTAAAAATTATTTGGTTGCATTGTCAAAATATTTTTGGATTACAACCACTGAAAACCACAAAGAAATCATTTCCATTTATACAGCATCTTTACTTAGGGGATCCATGTGAGGGGGTCCCATTGGTTTGGGGGTCCCTTTAGTTTAGGTGTCCCTTTGTGGGGTCCCTTTAATTAGGGGGTCACTGTGGGGATGGTTCCTTTAGTTGCGGGGTTTCTGTGGGCAGTTCCTTTAGTTAGGGAATCTCTGGGGGAGGGCCCTTTACTTGGGCATCCCAGTAAAGGACCATACCCTTTGGTTTGTTGCCCGGCGCAAACCTCAATTTGACCGTACACCTGATCATGATCCGCGCTACCAGCATCGAGGGGTGGAGAATTCAGGCCTTTGAAGCCACTTCCTTTCAATCTCGAGTGCGTTTCGAAAGTAAGATTTCAGCATTTACAAAATTGGATTGGATTAGATTTGCTTATTGTCACATGTACCGAGGTACAGTGAAAAGTATTTTTCTGCGAGCAGCACAAATAGATCATTTAGTACATGAAAATAAGATAAAAAGAAAATACATAATAGTGCAACACAAGGTACACAATGTAAATACATAGACACCGGCATCGGGTGAAGCATACAGGAGTGTAGTATTAATCAAGTCAGTCCATAAGAAGGTAGTTTAGGAATCTGGTAACATCGGGGAAGAAGCTGCTTTTGAACCTGTTCATGCCTGTTCTCAGACTTTCGTATCTCCTGCCCGATGGAAGAAGTTGAAAGAGTGAGTTAGCAGAGTGGGAGGGATTTTTGATTATGCTGCCCGCTTTCCCAAGGCAGTGGGAAGTATAGATAGAGTCAATGGATGGGAAGCAGGTTTGTGTGATGGACTGGGCTGTGTTCACGACTCTCTGAGGTTTCATGCGGTCATGGCCCAACCATTTGCCATACCAGGCTGTGATGTAGCCAGATACGATGCTTTCTACGGTGTGTCATGTGAGATTATCTTTAATAAATGGGTGTTTATAAATGGGTATGTATATAAATATCTGTAGTGAGAGTACCTTTAAGAAATGGGTGTTTATCACTGCAGTGATGTCAGAGAGTGGGTGGAGCTGGGCTGTCTGTCTGCTTTTTACTTTTGTTTTAGGCTGTTTGCTGCAGGTTGTGTTTTAGTTTTGTTTTCAGAGCTGGATAGCTGCAGTCACAGCCAGAAGGTGTATGAATCTCTCTCTGTAATCTAAGGACGGTAAATCGATCCTGGTGATTTAAAACTAATAACAATTAGTGACTTTAACCTGATGTGCTTCTGGTAAAAGGTGTTTTAAGTCTTATGAATGTTAAAAGGAAAGCTTAAAGGATTACTTAGTGTTGTATTCTTTGGGGATTGTATTTGAATTAATTGTTGCTAAGATGTTCACTGTATGTTTTAAAAAGATTAACTTGAATTCATAGAATAAACATTGTTTTGCTTTAAAAAATACTTTTCCATTTCTGCTGTACCACACCTGTAGAGTGGGCCGTGTGCTCCCCATACCACAATCTATTAAAGATTGTGGGTCAGGTGAACTCCATAATACACTTTGGGGTTCTCTAAATCCTGGCCCATAACAGGTGCATCTATAAAAATTGGTAATAGTCAGTGTGGACATGCCGAATTTCCTTAGTTTCCTGAGGAAGTATAGGCGCTGTTGTGCTTTCTTGGTGGTAGAGTTGATGTGGATGGACCAGCACAGATTTTGATGATGTGCACACCTAGGAATTTGATGCTTGTAGGGGTGGTAAGGGTTGCATTCAGTGTGTGTTGTAACTCTTCAGGAAACTTTCCCTCTTTTTTAACTGCAGGTTTCTGTATTTAACTCTGTCGGCCTTTTCTTCTATAGATTTTCCTCAGCTTCACCTGCCTTTTTAAAAAAAAATTGTAGCTGTATTTCAGAATCTGCCAGATACTGAGCCTTTGGGACTGTCACCTCTCCTACAATGTAAGTACAGTTTAAAAAAATAATTTTTGTTCATCATCTCCTGAACTGTACCACTCAGTAAGAAGTCTTACAACACCAGGTTAAAGTCCAACAGGTTTGTTTCGATGTCACTAGCTTTCGGAGCGCTGCTCCTTCCTCAGGTGAACCACTTTGTACCACTCAGGTTTTGCAATTTTTTTGTGGCGGAGCTTCTTCATCTTTTTCTACAACCTTTTATCTTCGGTGCCCATCTCCCTAGCTCCGGCTTTAGTTTTTCTTGCCTTGAGGTACTGTTCTGGTTTTCGTGCATATTAGATTATGGCACTATCTCTGGTGGGATATATTTTATGAGCTCCCACCACTGCCAATCATGTTGTAATGTTCTGACTCACTGTTGTGGAGGTGACTTAGTGAGGAGATCTTTCGACTTGTATATTTAAACATGAACCCTTTACTGCTAACCTTTAACTATTTTCAGATTCACGGTATGGTCAAGCACGATGCTACACCATGCAGATAGGATGCTTACTTTCAGAGTTCTCTTTCTAGACTGTTGTCTCAGAGTCTATTACCATGTGACTCTCTGCAACATACTATGAGGGGTGCGATTCTCCAGTCCCACGTGCTCTGCTGACCACTTTTATATTACAATGGCATGCAGGCACATATCACAACAAACTGTACTGCAAACACATTGCTTGGAAACAGCATTTTATTGAAGTGCATATATTCTGTGGGCCTGTAATAGAGTGCTGCAGGAGTGCAAGAGAGCAACTTCTGCTTAAATTCTCTTATGCACAAGTGCTTGTTCTATTATAATTTATGGAGAGTGAAATTAATCAATGACTGAGAAAATCATCCTTCAAAAGTGATCCCATTAGTAGGCTGATCATTGACTGGCATCAGATAATAGTATCTTAGCCACACAGTCAGTTAACCAAGGCTTTCACTTTATATTATGTCAATGTGGATGTCCTTAATGTCTTTGAATTCCAATAAATAACATGGCATACATCAAATTTTTCTTTTTTTTAATATGTTCAAAAAAAGAACACTCGGGCTTTGGTATTGCCTGAAGCTAGAGTTGTGATTATGACAAAAAACTCTCGGGAAACTTAATACCGGCATAATTATATTGAATTATAGAGATTTCCAGCACAGAAGGAGGCCATTCAGCCCATCACACCCATTCCAACCAAAACATTGCAAGGCAAACTATCCTATTTTTCAGTGATTGGTCCATAGTCTTGTTTGTGGCACTTCAAATGTGTTTCCAAATATTTTTTTTAATGTGATGAGGATTTCTAGTTCTAGCAAACTTTCAGGCAGTGAGCAATATCCCAAACACCCTCTGGCTGAAAACAATATTTCCACTTTCATCGTTCCACCAACTATGTCAAATTTATCTTCCCTGATTATTGGCCTCTCTGCTAATGGAAATAGGTCCTTCCCATTCACTTTATTCAGAACCCTCATAATTTTAGACAGTAAAAATTCACCCCTTAGCCACATCTGTTCCAAAGAAAACAACCCCAGTCGATTTAATCTTTATCCATGGAATTCACAGAATCCTTACGGTTCAGATGGAAGCCATTTACCCAATCGATTCTGCACCAGCCCATCGAAACAGCATTTTACCTAGGCCCACTCCACCGTCCCATCCCCATAACCCTGCACATTGATTATCGCCAATCCACCTAACCTGCATATTTTTGGACACTAAGGGGCAATTTTAGCATGGCTAATCCACCTAACCTGAACATTTTTGGACTATGGGAAGAGACCGGAGCACCCGGAGGAAACCCACCCAGACACGGGGAGAATGTGTAAACTCCACACAGACACCCAAGGCTGGAATCGAACCCGGGCCCCTGGTGCTGTGAGACATCGGTGCTAACCACTGCGGCATTGTGTTACCCCTTACTCATGACTAAAATTCTCCAGCTCCAGTAACATTTCCTTAAATCTCCTCCCTAACTCTCTAATTCCATCATATCGTGAGGTGGTGGTCCAAATTTTAAGCAGTATTCTAGATGTGGCCTAAGTCGTATTGTATGCCTTACATAAGCTACGATACTCTCATACTATGTGTGTTGCCCCAGTTAGGAAAAAAACACAGTTTGGACCAGTTCTCTTCTTTCTCAGTTTTTAGTGGTGTTCCATTTTAAGGTACACAAGACCAGTTCAGATCAGTATTCATATTTTTCAGTTTTAACGTTTTTTTTGTTCTAAAGAAATGTATCCCAAACACTTATCTATTTGTCCTCCAATCTTCAGAAGTCTGTGGACCTGCAATCCAATGTCCATCAGTTCTTATACATTTTCATTAGCCTGCCATTTATTTAATGCCCCTTGCTTTCCCCAAATGCCAAACATTTATTTTTAAAATATCATACGATATGCCAGCTTTCTCATATGTCTCCATAGTATAGAAGTTAAGGTCGAAAGGAAAATATGTGTTGAATTTCAGTCTCTGGCAGTTTCATATATATCACTGTGATTTTGTTTAAAGAAAGAAAAATCAAAAATCTACTAAGAATGCCTGTAACCACAAAGTATTTGACTATTTATTCTCCACAATGCACATCAGGTAATTCTTTCTTAAACACACAAGAAACATGAACAAAAATAACTTGTAGTTATGCAGTGCCTTTTATGTTGAAAATGTGCTTCACGTAACTGTAATCGGTCAGAAATAGAAGCTAAACCAAGGAGAGGGATATGGAGAGGGATGATCGAGAACTTGGTTAAAGAGGAATGGAGTTTTAGAATTTAGGAGCTGAATGGTCAACTGTATGGTGGGGCAAAGGGCGGGAGACGTGCCCTAGGAGGCCTCAATCAAAGGAACGCAGAGCTCACAGAGAGTTGTAGGATCGGAGAAGGTTACAGGGTTGGGTTTTACAGAGTGGGAAGAAACGGATGAGTGAGACCGTGATCATTGGACTGAAAAATAACCCATGTCAAATTTGGGGCATTGAGAGACCTGAGCACAATGATTTAGTGCATGACACAGAAAGCGGAGCTTTGGATGAGGTGACATTTGTGGAGGGTGAAGGGTGTTCAACGAACCTTGGAAAGAAATGGGAGGTTTTCAATTGCAATAGTTTACAACGATAAGGGAGGATGTGGGTAATTCCTGCAGTTTCGAATGGTATAGGGACAGTATCTGAGGAGGGGGAACCACTAACAATGTAAGTTAGTATGGCAACTAGGAACGGTAGGTTGATGGTCGACAGTAAAGTGGGAAAGATGATCAATGTAGAAAGAAATTGATCCTGAAAAACAATTCATTATCCTTTTGTTGCAGTTTGGAAAGCAAAGCTGACTTCTCCGTAAGATTTTCATGCAGCTTCGGAAAGAAAATATTAAAGATTTTCTCTCCTCCAACCCCCCCACCTCTATTCAGCTTTTATTAACATTTCTTGTTAGAATTTTAGTAACACACCATAACCCCGTGTCTGCATTTAATGTTATTCAGTAGAAAGGAAGGAACATTCAACAACGCACCAACTATCCCTCTTGACACCTCAGTAAAGGAATTCATCTCCACCCAGTATAATTGTTCTGACAGTGAGATAGGTGGCAAAAAGTAACTGAGGTAAAATGAACAACTGACAAACTGCTAATGCTTTGATAGCATGATAGCCCCATCAGCACATCTGTCAAAATACTGCGGCAGGGAAGAATCACACATTTCGTGAGCATATTTATTTGAGTTCTATCCTACGACATACAATCTTTGCATGTGTGTTAAACTGACATTCAGTAAGTTTCACATTAAAGAGTTACAACCGAAAACCAACGTTGGGAAACCAGAGAAGTTAAATATCTCATCTATCAGTTATCAAATATATGCATGCCGAATGAACTTATGGATAAGGGGAAGCTTCCCTGCCTGGGAGTCCAAGAGCGATGACGTCAGGATTTGTTTGTCATGCTCCCTGCATGGTGAATCCCCGTGGGTGAATACCAGCAGTGGCAGGATGAGGCCCTTAATAGGGAATTATTTGGCAAATTAAGGACCCCAATTGGTGGTGGGCTGGGAAGGCAGGTCCCAACCTGTCACCCTCTCACCTGATTAAATGACTCCCATCATCAAACTTGCCATGGCTAGGGAATAGGATTCCACCCATTGTCACTGGTATTAGAAGATAACGGTATTCATTTTAATTTTTGGAGCTGGACGACTTCCGCTGGTGGCTATGAGGTGAACGGTCGCACAAAAGGTGGCTCCCACGAGGGGATTTGATTTTTGACCCTTTTTACCTGTTTATCGGGTGTTGTTTGGAGAGAAAAGTGGGACAATTTGAAAGTTTTGATTCCTCCTCTGGTGTGTGATGACTGGAGGTTATAAAATGAGGAACAAATTGAATAAGGGGTCCTCGACTGACTTGAAAGATCCTCGTTTTGCAGGAGGGGGCAAAATGACGGAGGCCCCTTTGTTGTTGTTGCCCCCTCAGATGGAATTCCGAATGCAGGAGTTGAAGAAACAGAGACAAGCGGTTTCTGATGACCTGGCAAGGGTGGTGTCGATGGCACCCATTGAATCACTTTGGACAGGATGGAAGGATGGCTGGGGTACAGGGTTCAACCATTCAGAAGGTGGAGGAGATGGTCACGGAGCATAGTGATCGGAATGACTCTTTGGAGGCAGAAGTGGCGATGTTAGCGGAGGGGCAGAAGATATTGAAGACCAAGACCGATGACCTGGAGAATAGCTCCAAACACCAGAATTTGAGGATCGTCAGACTGCCAGAGGGCACAGAAGGTGCAATTGCCACGGAGTATTTGGCGAAGACGTTTGTGAAGCTTGTGGGTGTGAGGGTCTTCGCGAGCCCTCCCGAAGTAGATAGGGCCCACCGAAGCCCAGGTTTGGGGAGCTGCTACAGGCGACTATAGTTTGATTCTACAGATAGATGGATAAGGAGAAGCTCCTGAGCTGGATGAAGGACACTGGAGAATGTAATTGGGAGGGCCGCCCCATCAAAATTTATCAGGACATCAGGGCACAACTGCCAAGAAGGCATGTCGGGCTTATCAAGGCCAAGGCATCTCTTTTCAAGAGCAACGAGCATTTTGGAATGGTGTACCCAGCTCGCTGTCGGGTCACATTCAGAGATCAGGACTATTATTTTGTCATATTGGAAGAGGCGAATGATTTTGTGAAAAAGCATGGACTGGGGGTGAATTGAATGGAGTTGTTGGTTACACGTGAATGTCATTTCTCTTTTGAGGTATCTTGCTATTTCTTTGCTTTTTTTCTGGATTTGTGTTTCTTTTGTCTTCTTTTATTGAATTGGTAGAAATGTTTGGGGGAGGGAGATTGGATGTGAGTATATGTTTTTCCTTCCTGAACTGTTTGATATTAAAGTTGGATTGGGTAGGGGGGCTGTTTGTTGATCCATTGTGTGATGTTTCCCCAAGTGGGGGTCACCCTCCTAGCGGTTGTGCTTGTTAACGGGAGCAAAGTGGGGGAGAGAGCTGCGGCTGATTACCTGAGGGTGGATGGGGGGCGGGGGGGGGGTTGTTCCTTTTGTTTGTTAAGATAACAAGCCTTGTTTGGTTGGGTTTCCTTTGTTTGGGATGGGGATGGGGTGGTCGGGGGGGGGGGGGTGGTTGTTAGGTTGCTTTGTTGGAGTTGGGTGGGTTGTTTTGGTTGGTTCCCCCCACTGGCGGCAGTGAGTGGGGAGGGGGAGGGATTGGGAGTGGGGGAGGGTCAGATTGCTGACGATGAAGGTTTCTTGGTTTATGCACTAGTCTGAGGGAGGCGATGCCGGCCATCGTGGGTGGGCCTGGAGCTGTTAACAGCTGGGGCCCTGGCGAACATCCTTGCGGGTGGCAGATGGCTGATCATATTTGGGGGGGGGGGGCATATGCCCCCAATCAGGTTAGTTACTTGGAACGTGAGGGGATTAAATGGGCCAGTTAAAAGGTCCTGGGTGTTTACCATGTAAAAAAAGCTTGAGGCTGAAGTGTTTTTATTGCAGGAGATACATCTGAGAGTTCGGGACCAGACAAGACTGCAGGAAGGATGGGTAGGGCAAGTGTTCCACTCCAGTATTGATGAGAGGACGAGGGGGCTCATGCTGCTGATCAATAGGAGGGTGATCTTTTCAGTGGCTAATATTTTGTTGCACTCAGGGTAGATATGCGATAGTGAGTGGAGTGTTAGCTGGCGCTCCGATGGCCTTAGTGAATATATATGTGCCCAATTGGGATGGCAAATCAAGGGACTTCATTAAGAAGATGCTGGTGGCCATCCCCGACATTGATCGCATTAGTTGATTGTGGGGGGGACGGGCTCTTTAATTGTGTGTTAAGAATCAAAGTCGGCATGGTGGCACAGTGGTTAGCACTGCTGACTCACGGTGCTGAAGTCCCAGGTTCAATCCCGGCCCAGGGTCACTGTAAAGAGTTTGCACTTCTCCCCGTGTCTGTGTGGGTCTCACCCCACAACTCAAAGGTGTGCAGGGTAAGAGAATTGACCAGGCTGAATTGCCCCTGAATTGGAAAAAAAAAGAATTGGGCACTCTAAATTTTAGAAAAACAATCGAGGCTCAACAGATCAAGGACCAAATCCTTTGCAACATCGGGGGTGGCAAAGGAACTACTAATATTCATGGAACAGATTGTGGGGGGGGGGTGGATCCATGGAGATTTTGGTACCTGAGGGTGAAGGAGTTTTTCTTCTTTTCGCATTTGCATCGGGTCTACTCAATATTGATTTCTTTGTGGTGGGGAAGGCGTTACCTCCCGGGATGTGAGGGCGGGGTATTCAGCGATTGTAATATCTGATCATGTCTTACACTATGAGGATATGTGGTTGGAGACGGGCTGTGCTCAGCCGCCCGCCTGGATGTTGGATGTGGCAATGTTCGCAGACAAGGGATCTTGTAAGAGGATGGCTTCTGCTATGGGAAATTATGTGGACTTTAATAAGAATGAGGAGCTCTCACCTTCTGCTTTCTGGGAAGCATTAAAGGTGGTCATCGAGGGAGATAATTTTGTTCAAAGCTCCCAGAGATAAGTCTGATAGGGCGGGGAGGCAGAGGTTGGTGGATTCCATCCATGAGGTGAACCATCAATCCTCTGCTGCCCCAATGGCAACACCATTAGCCGAGAGGAAGACGCTTCAGATGGAGTTTGAATTCGTGTCGACGGGACAGGCAGTGAGTCACTTTGTTGTGCCAGAGGAACATTAGATGAGTATGGGGAGAAGGCCAGCCTTTAATTGGCTCACCAGCTGAGGTGGCAGGCGGCCTCTTGGGAGATAGTTCAGGTTAAGGACTCGGGGGGAGGGTTGGTTTCTGCTCCAGAGGACGTCAGTGGGGTTTTTTGAGACCTTTTACCGAGGGCTGTACAAGTCTGAGCCTCCGGGGGAAGACTCGACTATGGTACAGTTTCTAGATGAGTGTTGGAAAGGAAAAGATGTCAGAAACTGGAGTCATCACTTGGGCTGAAGGGAATTATGAACTCTATTTGTTCAGTGCAGTCGGGGAAGGCACCGGGTCCGGAAGAATTCCCTGTGGAATTTTATAAATAGCTTGCGACTGTGTTGGGGCCACACCTGTTGGACTTGTTTATTGATTCTCTGTCCCTGGGAGTGTTATCGGCCACATTGGTGCAGACATCAACCTCCTAGACTTTGAAAAAGGATAACGATCCCATGAAGTGTGGGTCATGTTGGCTCATCTCTCTATTGAATGCTAATGCAAAGCTGTTGGCTAAGGTGCCATCTCAGGATTACTCCCTGATCCACGTGCCAGTGAGGCTAGGAATAAAAGGATAGTGCAGCTAAAAACATGGCTAAACTGGTGTTGTAGGAGGGAGGGTTTTAGATTTCTAGACCACTGGGATCTCTTCCGGGGCAGGTGGGACCTGTACAAGAAGGACGGGTTGCATCTAAACTGGAGGGGCACTGATATCCTGGCTAGGAGGTTTGCTAGATTCACGCGGGAGGATTTAAATTAGTATGGCAGGGGGGTGGGAACCAGAATAGGAGCTTAGAAGGTGTAATACCTGAAGGGGAAATAGAGAACAAAAGTAAGAGAACAGCATCACCCTGTCTGCTCAACCGCAATGGTTTGAAGTGTATTTGTTTCAATGAAGTAAGGGTAAGGCAGATAAACTTAGAGCATTTATTAGTACTTGGAATTACGATGTTGTGGCTATCACAGAAACATGGTTAAGGGAAGGGCAGGATTGGCATCTGAACGTTGGAGGATATAGATGCTGCAGGAGAGATAGAAGGGGATGTAAAAGGGGTGGGGGACAAGTTGTTGAGATTTCAGTCGGGGAACATTTTTAGAGTAGTCGCCACAATTCCGTAAGTTTTAGGGTACTTTTGGACAGGGATGAGGGTAACCCTCGTGTTAAAGTGTTAAACTGGGGAAAGGCAAATTACGATAACATTAGACAGGAATTGAAGAATTTGGAGTGGGTGCGGCTGTTTGATAGTATATCAACAGCGGACATGTGGGAGTCTTTCAAGCGACAGTTGATTAGGATTCAGGCAAGTCACGTTCCTTAGAGAATGAAGGATAAGTGTGGGAAGTTTAGGGAGCCTTGGATACCGAAGAATATTGTGAACCTCGTCAAAAATCAAAAGGAGACTTTTGTACAGTTTAGAAGGGTGGGGACAGTCAAAACTTTTGAGGAGTATAAAGAAAGTAGGAATGTACTGAAGCGGAAAATTAGGAGGGCTAGGAGGGATCGTGAAAAGTCCTTGGCAAGTAGGATTAAGGTGAATCCCAAAGCTTGTTATTCATATGTAAAAAGTATGAGGTTGGCCAGGGAAAGGATTGGACCACTGAATGACAGTGGGGGGGATCTATATGTTGAGCCAGAGGAAATGGGCAAGTTACTAAATGAGTACTTTGCATCAGTGTTCACCAAAGAAAGGGACTTTGTGGAAGATGATTCTTGGGTAGGGTGTGTGAACAGTCTGGATCATGTTAACATCGAAAAGGAGGAGATATAGTGTCTTTTAAAAGATATTAAGGTAGATAAGTCTCCTGGGCCGGATGGGATTTACCCCAGAATATTGAGGGAAGCAAGGAAGGAAATTGCTGGGGCCTTGACTGACCTCTTTGTATCCTCATTGGCTGCAGATGAGATCTAAGAGGACTGGAGAATAGTTAATGTGGTACCGCTGTTTAAAAACGGTAGCAGGGATAATCCTGGAAACTATGGGCCGGTGATCATCATGTCGGTAGTAGGTAAATTATTGGAGAGAATTCTCAGGGACGGGATTTATACCGATTTGGAAACAAATGGACTCATAAACAATAGACAGCATGGTTTTGTGAAGTGGAGGTGGTGCCTCACTAACTTGATTGTGTTTTTCGAGGAGGTGACAAAGATGATTGATGAGGGGAGGGTGGGGATGTTGTTTACATGGACTTCAATAAAGCCTTTGACAAGGTGCCTCATGGCAGACTGGTACAAAAGATGAAGTCACACGGGATCAGAGGTGAGGTGGTAAGATGGATAGATGGATACAGAACTGCCTTGGTCACAGAGGGCAAAGGGTAGCAGTAGAAGGATGTTTTTCTGAATGGAAGATTGTGACTAGTGGTGTTCCACAGAGATCTGTACTTTGACCTCTGTTGTTTGTAGTATACATAAACGATTTGGAGGCGAATGTAGCCGGTCTGATTGTAAGTTTGCAGATGACACCAAGGTTGGTGGAGTAGCAGATAGTGTTGAGGATTGTCAGAAGATACAGCAGGATATAGATAGGTTGAAGACTTGGGCAGAGAAATGGCAAATTAAGTTTAATTCAGACAAATGTGAGATAATGCATTTTGGTAGGTCTAGCATCGAGGGGAAATATACCGTAAATGGCAAAACTCTTAGGAATATAGAAAGTCAGAGAGATCTGGACGTGCATGTCCACAGATCTTTGAAGGTGGCATCACAAGTGGACAAGGTAGTCAAGAAAGCATACAGAATGCTTGCCTTCATTCGACGGGGCATCGAGTATAAAAACTGGCAAGTCGTGCTACAATTGTATGGAACCTTGGCAATGCCGCACTTGGAATATTGCGCACAATTCTGTTCGACACACTACTAGAAGGATATGGAGGCTTTGGAGAGGGTGCAGAGGAAGGTTTACCAGGATGTTGCCTGGTCTGGAGGGTGTTAGCTATGTGGAGAGGCTGAATGGACTCGGACTGTTTTCATTAGAAAGACGGAGGTTGAGGGGTGACCTGACAGAGGTCTACAAGATTATGAGGGGCATGGATAGAGTGGATGGGCAGGCACACTTTCCCAGGGTGGAGGGGTTAGTCACCAGGGGGCATAGGTTTAAGATCCTTGGGGCAAAGTTTAGAGGAGATGTGTGAGGCAGGTTTTTTTTACGCAGAGGGTGGTGAGTGCCTGGAACGCGTTGCCAGGGGAGGTTATGGAAGCAGATACATTAATGGTGTAATGGTGTTCAAAAGGTATCTTGACAAACACATGGATAGGATTGGTATAGATGGATATGGCACAAGGAAGAACTGAGGGTTTTGGCAAAGGTTGGCATCCTGACCGGTATAGGCTTGGAGGGCCGAAGGGACTATTCCTGTGCTGTATTGTTCTTTGTTCTTTTGTTCTTTGTGCTGGCAACCCGTTTGGAGAGGTGCCTGCCAGGGGTAATTTTTGAGGATCAGACGGGTTTTGTGGCCAACATTAGGATCTTCTGACTGTAGTGCTGTCGCCCTCCTCGGGCGTCAATGCAGAGGTGATCATTTCCATGGATGTGGAAAAAGCGTTCGACCGGATGGAGTGGGGCTGCCTATTTGAGGTATTGGGGCAGTTTGACTTTGGGCCTAAATTCATTTTGTGGCTTAGGCCTTTGTGCAGGGCCTCCATTTCGAGCATCCACACCACTGCATTAAGTTTGGAGTATTTTCAGTTCATCTTTTTCTTGGGCAGTCCCTCAGGTTGAGGATGACTTGCTTCCACAACAACGAGGTGGATTCTCCGGTGGCTGAAATGTCCGATCCTGGATCTGCAGACTCTGCCACAAGTTTGGCAGGTGGTGCTTGCTCAGCTGGATGGGTGGAACGCTCTGGATTCTGCAATTCTGCCTCTCCTTCCGCTATTTACGCTTGGCCTACACGTGTTCCACCCGATGATGTTCGAGGTGGTTGGCGCCTTCAAGGATGCACTTTCTCCAGCTTGTGCATTCTAAGGCAAGTGAATTCCCACGTATCGGTGGGATGTTGCATTTATTTAGGGAGGCTTTCAGTGTGTCCTTGTAGAGTTTCATCTTCCCTCCTCGTGATTGCTTGCCACTGCGGAGCTCAGAGGAGAGCACTGGTTTTGGGAGTCGGGCATGTGGGCAATGTGGCCCGCCCATCGCAGCTGGTCGTGCGTGACCAGTGCCTTAATACTGGGGATATTGGCCTGGGAGAGGACGCACATGTTGGTATGCCTTACCTGCCAGTGAATTTGCAGTATTTTGCAGAGGCAACGTTGGTGATATCTTTCCAAGAATTTGAGGCGTCTACTGTATATTGTCCATGTTTCTGATGTATAAGGGAGGACGGGGACCACGGCTACTCTGTAGACCATGAGCTTGATGCTGGGTTTGAGGTCTCAGTGTTGAATACTCTGTTTCTCAGACGTCTGAAGACTGCACTGGTACATTGGAGTCGATGTTGGATTTTGTCAGTCAATGTTAGCTCGTACTGAGAGGAGGCGCCCAGGTATGGGAAATGATCCACATTGTCCAAGGGCTCACCGTGGATCTTGATGATTGGGGGGCAGTTTTGTGTGGCAGGAGCAGGCTTGTAGAGAATCTTTGTTTTCCAGATGTTTAGGCTGAGGCCTGTTGTGTTCTTTGTTTTAGTTCTTTCAGGATGGTGAATGCTGTAGTGCTAACAAAGAACAGCAAGCTGCGTTTAATAAACAAAGCCAATTTATTACACTACATTGAATTAGATTCAAACATTTTACGAAAGAATAATTAAAAGATTACACTACATATCTACACTATTAACTATACCACTAGTTCAATTATCTTACAACTACTCAGTCTTGCTCTCTCCCACTCTCTTCAGCTATCACCATCGATCTACCAGAAGTCAAGGAGACCTGTGGGGCGGGATTCTCCGCAGCCCTGCGCCGAAATCGCGTTTGGCGCAGGGGCGGAGAATCGATGTTTATGAGGGAATCATCGCCGCCATCACTCCAGACCAGAAAATAGCTCGCGCTCGGATTGTGCGGCGCGGCTGGGGGGTAATTGACAGAGGCCCCCCGCCCAGCGATTCTCCGGGCAAAACTGGCCGAGTTCCTGACGGCATGGTTCTAACCACGTATTGTCGGTCGGGAACCGTGGGTGGTGGCTGCGGACTCAGTCCGCGGCCGCCCTGGTGGGGGGGCGGGGGGATCGAGCACCGGGGGGGAGCCTCATTGGCGGCTGGGGCAGCAATCGGGTGGCTCGGATCCACAGGCGCGCGCCATCTCCAGGGGGGCCTACATTGTCGATGCCGGTCCGCGGTCCATGTCTGCCAATGTGCACGGTGCGGCCGCTGCCGTACGCATGCGCAGACTCCCGACCGGAAGTGTAGGGTGCCGTATCCGCAGTCAGTACTGCGAGAAGCACTCCGGGGTCCTGCCAGCCCCCTGCAGGTAGGAGAATCGCTGTAAATTTTTTAATGGAAAGTCTGGCGTGAAACGGCAGCGTTGGGGACATAGCCCCAATTTAGGAGAATCCAGCCCATGATATTTATACGGTTGCTCTATAGCACCATCTAGTGACTAGAGTAGTGTCATGTGAGTGTCCCTTTAAGAAAGGTTGTGTTTTACCACATGGCTTGCAGCACGACTTCAGTCATGTCATTTTGTGGATGGAGCTGGGCTGTGGCTGTCAGGTGACAGAGGGTTTAGTGGTTTGGTTTCAGTTTGTTCATTTGGACTGCAGTTCCCATGATCTCCAAGGAACCTTTCCTGCTGGTGAGCTTAAGAAATCACTCCACGCGTGGCCTTGGCACAGAGAAACTCCCCGAGGCCAAGAAAAAGGTAAAGTGCCAATGGATAGTGGGGTGTATCTCAGCGCTTCAGTCTACTGAATCACACCCTATGTGCATTAAATGTTTCTTATTCTTAAATAAAAATAAGAACTGTTACTGTGGTAGCGTGGCCCCTTTAAGAGGGTGAACCCCATTGACCACGTGACTTACTTGGGGCCAATCATGTGGGAATACACAAATTCTGTCCAATGTGGAGTTTGCATAGACCTCGAGAAGCAGAGCTCCGGACAGTGTGGACCAGGGAGCGGAAATGTAAAGACCTGAGTACAGTGTTCTGTATCTGTTACTTACCTGAACAAAGAACAAAACAGCACAGGAACAGGTCCTTCAGCCCTCCAAGCCTGTGCCGACCATGGTACCTGCCTAAACTAAAACCGTCTACACTTACGACGTCCGTATTCTTCCATTCCCACCCTATTCATATATTTGTCTAGATGCCCCTTAAATGCTGCTATCGTGCCTTCTCCCACCACCTCCCCAGGTAGCACGTTCCATGTATTTACCATCCTCTGTGTATAAAAACTTGCACATCTGTTCTAAACTTTTCCCCACGTGCTTTAAACCTATGTCCCCCTGGTACATGACTCTCCTACCCGAGGAAAGAGCATCTGACTATCCACTCTGTACATGCCAGTCATAATCTTGTAGACCTCTATCAGGTCACCTATCAACCTCTGTCATTCCAGTGAGAACAGACCGAGCTTATCTAACCTCTCCTCATAGCTAATGACCTCCATACCAGGCAACATCCCAGTAAACCACTTCTGTACCCTCTCCAAAGCATCCACATCCTTCTAGTAGTGTGGCGACCAGAATTGTACACAATAATCCAAATGACGCCCAACTAAGGTCCTATACATCTGAAACATGACTTGCCAATTTTTATAGTCAATGCCTCGACCGATGAAGGCCAGCATGCCATATGCCTTCTTGACTACCTTATTCACATGAGTTGCGACTTTAAGTGACGGTGACATGCACACCCAGATTTCTCTGCCTGTCAGTACTCACAAGAGTTCTACCATTTATTGTGTAATTCCTACAAGACCTGAACTAGTTTATATCTTACTGTGTCCTCTGACATCCTCTTCACTATCCACAACTCTGCCAATTTTTGTGTCATCTGCGAATTTACTAATCAGACCTGCTACATTTTCTTCCAAATCATTAATATACACCATGAACAACAAAGGTCCCAGAACTGATCCCTGTGGAATGCCGCTAGTCACAGTCTTCCATTAGAAAAACACCCTTATGCTGCTGCCCTCTGTCTTCTGTGCCCAAGCCAGTTCTGTATCCAACTTGCCAACTCTCCTCTGATCCCATGTGACTTCACCTTTTGTACTAGTCTACCATGAGGTACCTTGTCAAATGCTTTACTGAAGTCCATGTATATAACATCTACTGCCTTTCCCTCATCTATCATCTTTGTCACTTCCTCAATAAACTCGATCAAATTAGTGAGGCACCACTTCCCCTTCACAAAAGCATGCTGTCCATCACTAATAAGTCAATTTGTTTCCAAATGTGAGTAAAGCCTATCTCTAAGAACCTTTTCCAATAATTTCCCTACCTCTGATGTAAGGCTCACCAGCCTATAATTTCCTGGATTATCCCTGCTGCCCTTCTTAAACAATGGAACAGCATTGGCTACTCTCCAGTCCTCTGGAACTTCATCTGTAGCCAATGGGGATACAAAGATTACTGTCTAGGCCCCAGCAATTTCCTCCCTTGCCTCCCTCAGTATTCTGGGATAAATCCCATCAGGCTCTGGGGACTTACCTACTTTAATGCATTTTAAGATGTCCAACACCTCCTCTTTATAAATATAAACATGACTCAGAATATCTACACATTCTACCCTATACTCATCCACCGAGTCCTTCTCTTTGGTGAATACTGAGGCAAAGTATTCATTTAGTATCTCTCCCATTTTCTCTGGTTCCATACATAGATTCCCTCCAATATCCTTGAATGGACCAACCCTTTCTCTGGCTACCTTCTTGCTCTTTACATATGTATAAAACGCCTTAGGATTTTTCTTAATCCTGTTTGCCAATGACATTTCATGACCCCTTTTAGCCTTCCTAATTCCCACCTTAGGTTCCTTCCTACTTGACGGGCTGTAGTCACTTTGCCTTTCATTGACAAATTCCTTTTGTTTATTACGGGAAACCTGCAGTGTGTTACCAAGTTACCAAGATTCAGATTTGACCTATTGAAAAAGCAGTCCAAAAGGACAATAAACCTATGACAGCAGCTTGCATCTGATATCAGGAAAAACGCAAGAGTGGATTGCTGTGCCTTTCTGAAACCCATTTGATTAGCAGATCTCAGAAGAGCAGCGCATCACACCAAATATGAGTCTTCGGGTCTGACACATTTCAAACATCCATTAGGAACAATGGATGAAACGTTCATGGTCACCCTTACAGAATCATGGAATCCTAGAAGTTACAGTGCAGAAGGAGGACATTCGGCCCATCGAGTCTGCACCAGCTCTTGGAAAGAGCACCCTACCCAAGCCCACACCTCCACCCTATCCCCATAACCCCATAGCCCAGTAACCCCACCCAACACTAAGGGCAATTTAGCATGGCCAATCCACCTAACCTGCACATCTTTGGACCATGGGAGGAAACCGGAGCACACGGAGGAAACCCACGTACACACGAGGAGAACGTGCAGACTCCGCACAGACAGTGACGTAAGCTGGGAATCAAACCTGGGACCCTGGAGCTGTGAAGCAATTGTGCTAACCACAATGCTACCGTGCTGCCCTATACAGAGACTAGCTTTCAATTTCACCAGCAGCCATGGTGGGATTTTAATCATTTTCCCAGAACATTAACCTGGGGCTCTGGACTACTAGTCCAGTGACATTGCAGCAACATCATCTTTTTGAAATAATTGACTGTTTGAAGCCTTTCACCCCAAGTGGGGTTGAGAGTATCACAGTCTTTGGGTGGATTTTCCACTCCCGTTTTCGGTGGGGGAGGGGGGACCAGGAGCAAGGGTTTAATATGCTGCCGGAGTCCCAAAACGGCTTTTGCACCGCTAGGATTTCCTGGATCGATTGTCACCTCCCTCACCAATGGCATAATAAAAGTTGGGATCCCCAAATTGAATAGGTTTAAATATCATGATCAGACCTTCACACCTGATAGCTCCCCTCCACGCAGGATTGTTCCCCACAACATGCACTTGACAATTAGTACACACCAGAGGCGCACAAGTGACTACAACCCCCAAGAGGGAGAGGATCATGCCTGAACAGTACCCTGGCACTGTTCCCTAGCACTGCCCCCGACAGTACCTGAGAACTGCTCCCCAGTACTCCCCGGGCACTGTCCATAGAATAGAATTGACTGCCCTTGCACAGCCCCTGGCACTTAATGTCTACAGGCGATGATTAGATTCTCTCTTGTTGGAGATGGTCATTGTTTGTCATTTGTGTGGTTCAAATCAGAGCTTTTGTGGTTGTCTGAAATGGAAAAAAGTTCCTTCCCCAGGGATAACACCTCTCTTCTTGATATCAGAAGACTAATATTTCTTCCAACCATAATTAACTGAAACCAAGATAATTTTAATCTATTTTCGGGAAATTAGTTTCAGTACATTTGAAGACAAGCGTGCATGCCAATTAGCCTATTGTGTGATGTAGGTTTATAATATTTGGGCTTTGAAAATTAATCTCAGATTTTCAAAGGAAAGTAATTCAATTTATGAGATGTTTAGAATGTGATATGAGGTTCTCTTCAAAACATTTAATGGAAATGTATGGAAATTATGCCATGCAAGGAATTAAACAATTTTTCATGCCTTGAAAAATAACACAAATCGTGATTTTTCATCTGCAAATGATTCTAAACAAGCAGAACAAGCTCAATGATTAAAATGGTAACATACAATGGGGAGATTTAACCATACAAAAATGGGTGAGTTGAATTCCCGTCAAATGTTAAATCTTTTTTGACCTTAACCATCTCCAACCCGCTCACTTCCAAGTTTAACTGAAATGGGACTAGTTACAGAACACCAACTCACTCCCAGGAGGCTGGGTGGTTATTTCACCATTTTATTGAATCTATCAGTTTATGATTTTACCTGCTGGCATGTTTTAATGTATTTTCCACGCTGCAGGAGTGCATCGGGATGAGTTTGAGAGAAAGGTAAGCACCTTCACAAGACTGCTTGTGGGCTAGAAGGAGGAGGATGTAATGATATGTGTAGTTCAAGTCTCGTAAAGGCTTAACAAGTTAATGTTCATATATATCAACTCTAGATGGCATCACTGAGTGACCTTATAAAAGGATGCATCTCTAGGCATGCTGGGAGAAGCTGATAGAGAATTCGATGTAGAAAGATAGTGAGAGGTTGAGTTAGAGTGTTGTTTATATATTAGAGAGATTATTAATTACTGTATCACAAATTCAGTACTATTATTTTGTTCACTGTTACTCAGTAGAGTGTGCGAACCAAATCAAGTTAAGTAGCGTAAAATAAACTAGTTTTGATTTAAACATTTAGTTTTATGTTCTTTGTCAACACTATGGGTGGGATTCTCTCAGCCCACGCTGGGCTGGAGAATCGCCCGGCTGGGCGCGAATCGCGCGACGCCGTCCCGACGCTGGTCCGCCGATTCTCCGGAGAGCGGAGAATCGGCGCCATTGGTGCCGGCGTGGTCGGTGCAGCGCCGGTCGGGGAACGCTGTATGCGGCCCCCCCACCGATTCTCTGGCCCGGCGTGGGCTGAGAGAATCCACGTCCCGCCGGCGCCGTCCACGTGTTGTTTTACCCGGCAGGACCACAGCGTGCATCCATCCGGGGGCGGCCTGGTGGGGGGGGGAGGGGGGCCAACCCAGGTAGGGGGCCTCCGCTGTGTCCTGGCTTGCGATCGGGGCCTACCGATCGGCGGGCCGGCCTCTCGAGCTGGGGGCCTCTTTTGCTCCGCACCAGCCCCTGGTAGCCCTACGCCATGTTGCGTCGGGGCCGGCGCAGAGAAGCGAGCCACCGCACATGGCGCAATCGCGCCGGTCGCACTGTGCATATGCGCATTGGCGCCGGTCACACTGCGCATGTGCAGATCTGTAGCGCCTATTTGATGGTGGTATCAGCAGCTGGAGCAGTGTGGGTCGCTCCAGTGCCATGCTGGCCTACTGAGAGTCTCGGAATCGCTGTTCTTGGGGGGCATCTTGACGCCGTCATGAAACGCAATGGCGTTTACGTCGGTGTCAACACTTATCCTCAGGATCAGAGAATCTCGCCCTACATCTTTGGCTATCTTGGAGAACAAGAGAAGGATTATAACAGAGGACTGTTCCCTTCTGGCCCTTTAAGTTTTGTGAATCGTGCCACTCCCCTGAGTTTAGCTATCAAATCCCTTCCCCACCCCGCCTCAAGGGGTCGCACTCCTGCTCTTCACAGTGTCATGGTCCATCAGCCCGCTACAGCTCCTGCTGCCTGACTGAAGGACGAGGCTGTCAATCAGAGAAATAACAGAACTTAGAAAGCATCCTTCACTTCTTCCTCATGCCAAAGACAACATTATTTTCTAAATGATGGAATGTTTATGCTTACTTGTGTGTATATTATTTTCACTGGTGTGTCTACATTGTGGAAATCAGTCATTCAACAAAACAAACAAGCAGGTCTTACCATGCAATGAGTTCAACACCACCTGACTTGTGCATAAGCAAGGGGAATTAGCATTTAGACAGGGGTGTGTATTTTCTAAGTTGGAATTTCATGTGGAAAGGGTAAAAGCATAGGCATTTCACCCATCATACTATCGGATGTGTGAAGATATTCAGAAAAGATTGCCAGCTTAAAAAAAATCAGTGGCCAAGGATTATTTTTTGAATACTGATTGGGATGGCATTAGTGGCCTTGGAGCTGGTAGCACCAATTTGATGATAGTGCCAGATTTAAGGGAAAATGTCAGAAGATGCTGCTGTCTTGTTTGATTGGTATCGGCTATTTATCCAATTTGCAAAAGTGGCTGTAAATACTACCCAGCAAACAGAAAGTAGGAAATGCGAGGACAGTGTCTCTGGCACTTGTGCCATCTTGGGTGAATGAGATTCATAGACACAGATTTAATAATCACAGAGTAATTTATCTGGCATCTCACATACCTATTGCCAGAATACAGCTGATTATCTCTCATCCCCCAAATTAAAATTGAACACTGTGAATCAATTAGATAATCATGTTTCCATTTCAAAAATTTGAAATGCTTCCAGAGGGCAGAAATGTTTTCGAAAATCATAGCACTGAGGTTACTGACCCATTGCCGGTCCCAATCAATCTGTTGCCAACTTTTTTGGGACCCTCAGGAGCAGGCTGGAACCTGATTATCATATTCAAATCAGGCCACTATGGTGATGATCTTACTTTCACCTATAAAGGTGGGAAGCAGAGGACTGGTTCAATGGCAATACCGGAACTAGCACGATACATACGCACTGTGTCAATCCTCCATGTCCTCGCTTTGAACCTGCTCAGTAAAAGCAGAAGCTGACTTGCGGAGTCATTACACCTGCCTTACGGCCCCTCCTTGAAATTCACAGTTGCCTGTCGATTAGAGTTCCACCTAATATCAGGCATCACTGGGATCATCAATGAGCAGAGAAAAAAAATGATTTTGGTGGCCGGTCACTTTGCAGTCCAGCTCACAGGGGGTATTTTAGATTATGGTCACCCACTGGAAGCTTCCAGTTCAGTGAGGACAGCAAAGATGCACAGCAGTCAGACACTTTGTCATCCGTTGATGAAGATCTCAATGACAGCACCCTGATCCCCTCCACTCACACCACCCCCATTCCCCCTGAACTGCCTGTTCTTAGCATTATCACTACCAGGCTCTCAAACCAAATACTTACAATAGATAAATAAAAACAGATAATGCAGGAAAAACTCAGCAGGTCCAGCAACATTTGTGCTTTGTGGAGCGATAAACAGTTAACATTTCGACTCTTCAAAGAGATTTCCAGCATCCACGGTATTTTACTTTTAAAATACTTCCAATCACTGACCGACATTAATATACATGACTCTTGGTAATGGGTGGCACAGTGGTTGCTGTAGAACCAATCTCCAAGCCATAATTGTAACAGATGTAACTTTCTAGTGCCTTGTATTCCTGCTGTAAAATGCATGATCACCCATACGTTAGTCCACAGAGCCTTCCTGAAGTGATTTGTTTGCAATTCCGTTGCTCCTGAGTGGTTTCAGCAAGTGTGGACCCTCAGTTGAGGACTCTTAGTTACAGAAAGATTTGAGCCTTCCTGTGAATGAACGCAAACATTGGATTTGTGGTTGTGTTCAGCAAACTGGGTAGGGAATTGCACGGAAATCATTTTTCTGTTTGGTAAAGCTTGTAATCAGTCATTGTCAAAAGGATTCCTCTGGGCCACTACCATTAACTGACATTTCTAACAATTTCCTCAGAGCATTCTCAGATTCGGAAAATAACTCAAGTTGTTGCAGGTAACCCAACAGAAAGCCTGATGTACCTAACCTACCTGGTTGGATAAACTAGTGAAAAGCGCAGCACAAATTGGAGGCCTTAATGTTTCAATTGAAAGCCTTGAAATTTGAACAATGAGTGTAAGCTATCATCCAGCAACTCCCATCATATTTTTCCTGAATAATTTCAATCCCCCCCCTCAGATCCCACACAGGACCCCGCCCCGTTTCACCCAACTTACCTCTTCCGGGGTCCTCGAGGCTCCCTTCACTCCACCTCTTATGGGCATGGCCTCCCCCCAGTCTGGCCCCTGGTATGGGTAACCTGGAATCAGCAGTACCCCAGAGGCATTTTCAGGGTGTCAGGTTGGTACTGCCAGGGTGCCAGGACGGCAGTGCCAAGATGTCCAGTTGCCAAGGGGAGTGACAGGATGCCACTCTGCCCAGTGCCCGACCACCCGGGGGCCTCAACTCCCCAGCGAGACCCCCAAGATGCCATCATAACCGGGTCATGATGCCCAGTTGAGACCTCGCTGGCGAGGCTGGTGTATCCCGGGCATTGGGTGAATTGGACAATCGCATATTGAAATCAGCCTAATGGGTCATTTAAATATGCGGGTCTGGATCTTGCCCAGCGAAGCAAGATCCAGATAATGATAATAATAATTGCTTATTGTCACAAGTCGGCTTCAATGAAGTTACTGTAAAAAGCCCCCAAGAGATTCCGTTATACCTTGTGTGATGTTTTGAGCATTACGAATCTCGATGCAGGCCTCTTATGAGATTCAACGGCCTCGACCCTGTCGTGTTGGGTGTTCTGGTTCACAAACACGGCAACAATGCTGGAAGTGGTGTAACGCTATTTTATTAACTGATCAACTATGCTAACATACTGTAAACGTGGGTATAAGCAATACCAGCTTAACTGTGGACCCTTTCCTATCACTAGCTATGGTGAGGCACTCAGCACATGGTGAATGTCTGTGATGCAGGCTGTGAGCTCTGTGCTCTGAGCTGGCTGCTGCTAGAAATGAGCAGGAACTCTCCTGTCCCCTGTCTTTATAGTGCTTGTTCTCTCACTGGTGATTGGCTGCGGTGTTATGTATGCTGGTTGGTCCTACTACATGTCCATCAGTGTGTGTATGTGATTGCAACATAATGTACTGATGTATATTATGACATCCCCTTTTTTCACAAAGAACATGTGCCTGTGTGAGAATAAATAACGTGTAATGAGTGTATCTGACCATGTGTGTGCAGTATTTCCATAACTATGTACATGAGGCTAGTCTATATACATGGGAAGGTGCCTGGTGCAGAGAAAAGAAAAACAAGGTGTTACACCAACAACAAAACTAATAACGAATGCTATAAACAAACTAGTGAAATGCTGAAACAGGATGAAAGAACAAAGCATTGAGTCCAACATTGTAAAGCTCATAAGTCAAGTCTCTGAGGTGGGCAACGAATTCGGGTTGACCGCCTCAAGGGTGGGTCAGGAGCCACCGGCTGAGGATCGGGCCTGGCCACGGCAGAGTGAGGAGGATGCAGAGTATCCGGAAGCTCTACAAAGTCCAGGTCGGGGGCAACAGGAAGGCGTGGCACCGATGGAGGATCGCGTAGCGAGCGTGGAACCAGACGAAGGGCACGCCGATTGTGATGGTGAATGGAGCCATCAGGTAGATGAACCAGGATTGAGCGGGGAGCCACCAGCCGAAGAACCACAGCAGTCGCAGACCCAGCCACCCTCCGGAAGATGGATTCGGACGTTGTCACCTGGCGCCAGAGCAGGAAGATCCGTCACTCGAGCGGCATGCGCCGCCTTGTGCTGCGCATAATTGTAACAGATGTAACTTTCTAGTGCCTTGTATTCCTGCTGCAAAATACATGATCATCCATATGTTAGTCCACAGAGCCTTCCTGAAGTGATTTGTTTGCAATTCCGTTGCTCCCATGTGTTGCTCCCTGAGTGGTTTCAGCAAGTGTGGACCCTCAGTTGAGGACTCTTAGTTACAGAAAGATTTGAGCCTTCCTGTGAATGAACGCAAGCATTGGATTTGTGGTTGTGTTCAGCAAACTGGGTAGGTAATTGCACGGAAATCATTTTTCTGTTTGGTAAAGTTTGTTATCAGTCATTGTCAAAAGGATTCCTCTGGGCCACTACCATTAGCTGACATTTATAACAATTTCCTCAGGGCATTCTCAGGTTCGGAAAATAACTCAGTTGTTGCAGGTAACCCAACAGAAAGCCTGATGTACCTAACCTACCTGGTTGGATAAACTAGTGAAAAGCGCAGCACAAATTGGAGGCCTTAATGTTTCAATTGAAAGCCTTGAGTAAGCTATCATCCAGCAACTCCCATCATATTTTTCCTGAATAATTTCAACCCCCCCCTCAGATCCCACATAGGACCCCGTCCCCATTTCACCCAACTTACCTCTTCAGGGGTCCTCGAGGCTCCCTTCACTCCATCTCTTACGGGCATGGCCTCCCCCCAGTCTGGCCCCTGGTATGGGTAACCTGGAACAGGCAGTACCACGCAGGCATTTTCAGGGTGTCATGTTGGTATTGCCAGGGTGCCAGGACGGCAGTGCCAAGATGTCCAGTTGCCAAGGGGAGTGACAGGGTGCCACCCTGCCCAGTGCCCGACCACCCGGGGGCCTCAACTCCCCAGCGAGACCCCCAAGATGCCATCATAACCGGGTCATGATGCCCAGTTGAGACCTCGCTGGCGAGGCTGGTCAATCCCGGGCATTGGGTGAATTGGACAATCGCATATTGAAATCAGCCTAAAGAGTCATTTAAATATGCGGGTCTGGATCTTGCCCAACGAAGCAAGATCCAGATAATGATAATAATCGCTTATTGTCACAAGTAGGCTTCAATCAAGTTACTGTAAAAAGCCCCCAAGAGATTCCGTTATACCTTGTGTGATGTTTTGAGCACTACGAATCTCGATGCAGGCCTCTTATGAGATTCAATGGCCACGACACTGTCGTGTTGGGTGTTCTGGTTCACAAACACGGCAACAATGCTGGAAGTGGTGTAACGCTATTTTATTAACTGTTCAACTATGCTAACATACTGTAAACGTGGGTATAAGCAATACCAGCTTAACTGTGGACCCTTTCCTATCACTAGCTATGGTGAGGCACTCAGCACATGATGAATGTCTGTGATGCAGGCTGTGAGCTCTGTGCTCTGAGCTGGCTGCTGCTGGAAATGAGCAGGAACTCTCCTGTCCCCTGTCTTTATAGTGCTTGTGCTCTCACTGGTGATTGGCTGCGGTGTTATGTATGCTGGTTGGTCCTACTGCATGTCCATCAGTGTGTGTATGTGATTGCACCATAATGTACTAATGTATATTATGACAGACCCGACATCAACTCAGGCGCGATGAGGCCACTGAACCGCACTAAATCTTTACAAATATAATAGATTACAGAGACCTGCAGGATAGATTGCATATCCCATTTTGGGGATTGACAGAATTTGTTGCTTGTAATTTACTAGCCCAGCCCATACATATGGGTTGCATAATATCCTCAAAAGCTAAGTTAAAACAAGAACGTGTCTAAGACTGTTTACCATGTTCAACAATGTAGTTTACCTTTTTAAAGTTCAGAGATACTTATAGTTTAGAAATAGCATGTAAGCATTATACAAAACATAGTTAATAACAATACTTTCAGAAAATTTAACCGAACTCCCCTTAGCCCACCCACTCATATCCCCATTCTAATAGGATTTACTAAGAAGATGCACATGGAAATCTAGAATTCCTTCCCCAAATGATGGGTCAAGGTTGATCAATTAGATATTGCATAACTGATACGTTTTCCTCACAAAAACATACCAAAATCTATGTCGAATTATGGAACCAAGGTGACTAGTTGGAGTGAAAGTTATGTATCAGCCGTGGATAAATTATATGGCAGAACAAAAACAAGGGACTAAATGGCCTACACCTGTTTACTCAAATGATCTTAGATACCATGAGCGGGATTCTCCGGTCTGCCAGCCACAATTTCCGGCACGGCGCGCCCCCGCCGGGAAACCCGTTGGACCGGAGAATCCCACCGACGGAGAATTCCGCTGCATGGCTTTAGAATTAGTGTGTTACTCTTTAATATGGATTGGTATGCTCGAGAATCTTGTTGATCCACAGTTTGTTGGAAAATAATATCAAGTGAACATCGGCAAAACCCAAGGGGCCATGTGTATCAGCTAACCCGGGGATGTGAAGAGAAGCCCAACTGGTGAGCTAGAAATCTTTCTGCCATATAAAATGTGAGAATGACGTGGCTGGCATCAACCCAGTTGTAAAGGTTCTTATTGAAAACCTGCTTTAGGTTTCATTATGCAGAATGAATACAAAAGGAATAACTTTACTGAGTATTAAAATCCTTCTTGAGCAGCTCAGCCGCTGCTCGCAAACCCCATCTTGTATACTGCTAGGCTTATTTGGATTCAACGTTCATCTAATTATTGTAATTCAGATACTGAGGGAGCATCTCTAAACAAATATTGAAACTGAGGGTGATACTGAAGCAAAGGGACTCTACAAGCGACCATGCGCCGATAAACACCACAGGTCGAATAAGCAGGGCAGGAGGGGGACAATGAATGGCTCAGCCACCGGGAGGCAAAGTTGGCACGAGGCCAACCCATTTCGCGACACCTCTGCCCATAGCCATAATTGCGGGTGGACTAAACTAGAACAAAGTGGGACTTTTGCTCCCTCACTAGGGAGGAAGTTCCCACCCCCTGAGGCTGCTGGCCAAAAGCGCATTAGTGGCCGATGTTGGGACTGCAAGAGGAGCTGTGAGATGTCCCAGGGATCCATGGAACTGGTAAGTTTGGGGTCTTGGGCAGGGTGGGCTTCAGCGGTTAGGGTCTATGTTACCTGTGAGGTTAGAATGCTGGTCCATTGAATGCACTCAACTTCCCAACTCCTCACACTTGGGGGGGAACGTGGTTAGGGACCATTGAGACATCTCAAGTGTCTAAGCATTTCATTCAGGTGGAGATAAGAGGGAGAACTGTGGGAGTGGCTATAGTGTGCTAGTGAGGGAGTAATAGCATGTGACACTAGCCTGGGGAGAATCTGGAGGTGAAACCATCATGGTCAGTCATGTTTATATCAGTTCCAGTTTTATACCTCTAGTTTCCTACCCACAGTTTATTATATTATAATCAAATTAACTAGTCTTCAACTAGATGTTCTTTAGTACGTCGACTCAGTAATTGTCTCTGTACAAGAACATAACATGGTACCAGGGGTGGGGATCAGCTAGTCAAACAGTTACTGAAGAAGGCTAAGGGCAGTAACAATGATCCATATTTAGCACTGCTAAGCTCTCAAACATCTCTATTAAACTGTAATTTATCGCCAGCAACAATGTTGATGAATCGGAAACTATAAACGGCTTTACCATGCCATACCAAGCAAAGGCTAACTGAGAAGATAAGAGATCAAATGGCATCTCAGAAGAAGAAACAAAAAGAAAATTATGACAAGTCTACCAGGAGTCTGAAACCTTTGAAACCAAATGACATGGTGAGAGTGGAGGAACCTGATGGCTGGTCAACATGTGCTAAGTTATTGCAGAAAACAGGTCTAAGGTCCTATACTGTGATAACTGAGCAAGGTCAGGTTTGAGGAGTAATAGACAAGCATTCCTAAAGGTGAAACAACCTGTTTCTGTAAAGCAAGGCGAGGCTGTATATGAAAGTTTACATTCATCTAAACACTGGCCTCCAACATCCCGTCGAGTGCCAGTTTCTCGGGACTTTATTTTCTCTGCCTGCTGTGGATCTTCAGCTGTGAGGTTCTCACCAATCGGTGACCCAGAAGCCTGCCTATTAGTCATTCCCACCAACCTGTGAATATCTGCGCAGTGGAGGGTGCAGGTGACAACTGTGAAACCACTTCAATGCTTGCCTCCGAGATGTCTCCCTCTGAGCTGCCCGGGTCTGTGGTCTCCAGAGGGCAGGTGTATCGTCCGGGCTGGTCGACTGATTGACCTGCAAGTGAAGCAAAATGGCATTGGTACATCACGTGGGATAAATGATGGGAGGATTTAACTCACATTGTCTCGGTGGTTCTCACTTTTGTATGCTGGCCCCACTTCACCCTCTGCACAGGTACGGTCCTGCTACTTGCCTGTTAGCTCAAGGGCTCTCTCCTTAAAGGGTATTAGGCATCTCAGCTCGGGCATGACTTCGGCAGGCTATGCCCGCTCACACCAGTTGTGCTCCAGTCTTTCCTGCGATGAGGCAGATGGGGAGAGTGCAGGTGGGAGTCCTAACCAGTCAGATGGTGAGGAAGCCTGACATGTGTGGGACTTGAGTGGGAGCGAGGATGTGAGGAGCAGATTATCTACTGGCGGGGACATAGGGAGTGGGCAGTGGAGGGAGGGCGTCATAAGTGTCGGGAATCTGTGAGGTGGCTGGGTGAGGGATCACTGTGGAGGTGTGAAGGTGTGTGAAGGGGTGCAGCGGTACACATCAGACAGGCTTACCCTGGCTGCGCGAAAGAGGTCATTCATCTCCTTCCGGCACTGTTGCCCTGTCGTCTTATGCAGCGAGTTGGCACTCGCTATCGTGGCCACTGTTTCCCAGGCCGGGGTGGTGACTTTGGTTTATGGATGTCTGCGGGAGTGCAGATGGAGGATGTCACGCCTCTGCTCCACATCAGCCAGGAGTTTCATGAGGGCTCCTTCCAAAGATCTTGGTGCTGACTTCCTGGCATTCATCACCCGACTGGACTTTAGTCAAGTGCTGGAGATGTGTTTAAATGAAGCATCCCGCTGATTGCAAAGATTACGCTTTCCCAGGACGAGCGAATCACAGGCAAGCCGCTACAAGAGCGGCGTGAATCATGTGGGAACAAAATAGTTTATTTAAGAGGCTGAATATTCGGTTTGTTTTCCCGCCATCAGCGTTGCTGGGATTCTCACTGGTTTTCTCACTAAAACTGGAACTTTGACAAAATATGGTCAGATTTTGCCCTTGGAGTTTACAAACTGCAAAAACACTGAAGGTTCCAACATTTAGTCTCTGCTTTGTAGAATATTCAAGAACAATAACCAGCTGTGAAGAAAATAGTACTGAAATAACATTTTTGCACTTGATGCATTCACTTGTCCTTGACCACACATATTGTTGAGCTAATGCAAGACATAGTCATCCTAAAACTGAACATCTTACAGTATTTGACAACAGTTATAGGATTACTGATGATTTTCGTTCTTAATCTGGTATGTTTTTCATAGGCCAATGTATTGCTTTCAGTGCTGGATGTAAGCTTCAACGTCTTGGGGATTATTAGTTAGGCCTGCTATTCTATTTCTCATCTGCACTGTTGATTGCTCTTAGTTATCGGATTCAGTTGTTCCTCTTTAAAGAGGAATCACATTGCAAATAATCTTCACCAGAGAGAAAGGATAGAATTCAAGAAAGCCATTCATATATTTAGAAGAAAGGCTAATGTAAAAAAACATTAAGTCGATTCCAAATTGTTTTTAAAATATAAAAATAAGAGAGGAATATGTTAACCAGATCCATCAAACTGGGAGCAATTCATGGAGAGCTTGCTTATAGTGAATTATCCACAGTATTCCCAGCCTCTGACCTGCTCTTGTAGTTATAGTATTTATATGGCTAGTCCAGTTCAGTTTCCAATCAATGGTTACCCCAGGATGTTGATAGTGGGGCCTTCAGTGATAGTAATGCTGTTGAATGTCAAACGGCGATAGTTAAATTCTCTCTTGTTGGAGATGGTGATTGTCTGTCACTTGTGTAGCATAAATATTACTTACCACTTATTAGCCCAAACGTAAATGTTGTCTAGGTCTTGCTGCATTTGGACACAAACCGCTTCAGTATCTGAAGCATGGGAAATGGTGATGAACATTGTGCAATCAGTGAATGTCTCCACTTCTGACCTTATGTTGGAAGGAAGATTATTGTTTAAGCAGCTGAAGATGGTTGGGCCTAGGACACTACCCTGAGGAACTCCTGCAGCAATGTTCTAGGACTGAGATGATTGACCTCCAACAACTCATAACCGTTGCCTTTTATGCCAGGTATGACTCTAAACAGTGGAGTGTTTTCTCTCTGTTTCCATACTGGAGCTTCTTTTTTCAAAATAATTTAGATTACCCAATTATTTTTTCCAATTGAGGGGCAATTTAGCGTGGCCAAACCACCCAGCCTGCACATCTTTTAGGTTGCGGGGGTAAGATCCACGCAAACAGGGGGAGAATGTGGAAACTCCACACGGACAGTGTCCCGGGGCCGGGATCGAACCCGCGTCCTCAGCGCCATGAGGCAGCAGCGCTAACCATTGCACCACCATGCTGCCTTGCTGGAGCTTCTTGATGCTACACTGTGTCACATGCTGCCTTGATGTCAAGGACAGTCCACTCTCATCTCACCTCTGGAATTCAGCTCTTCTGTCCACATTTTCACTGAGGCAGTAATGAGGTCAGGAGCTGAGCATTCCTGGCAGAACCCAAACTCAGCATCAGTGAATAGGTTATTGCTGAGTGATTGCTGAATTCAGCTGAGAGGGTGGACAATGAATTTATGACTCACTTCTGGTGAAACTCTGTTCGGTAATTCATGTTCTACACTGGAAATCAAATAAAAAATTTCAAAAGAAAGTTAACATTCCAAAACTTCTGCAATGTTTCCAAATAAGCTGCAATATGAAGGAAAATATTCCTAAATTAATGCTTTATAAATTATTCCAAAATCCCTTTTCCACCGATCATATCTGTTGTTCCAATTGGCCGATCAATGCAATTTTTCATTTGTAAAGAAACAAAATAAAGTTGAACCTGCATTTGTAAAGATGCAACATACAGCCACAGTGATACATTTTTTAAAAAAGTGTTATTGATTAATATAGATATGCCTGTGCAAAAGTCAACCCCATAACATTTGGCCTAAAAAATCTAATTTTTCATGTACCCCGTGTAAAAAGTGATCCTAGGTTTCAGGGATCAAAACTGTTTGTGCTGATTAATTAATAGTATAGTCATTCATTTAAAACCACACATGGGAACATTTCGATCATCCTCCCATTAATTCTTGGGACAATCAGCCAGCCAGTCGACGGGGCGAATGGATCTGACTAATTCCAGCAAGAATAACAAGCAAACAATTCAATTTAAACTTGTTGCCCATTTTTGATCCCAACAGTGTCGCCAATACTGTTGCTAATATTAATGATAATGTTGGTGATCCACAAGCCTTCCCTTATATCGATCAAATGACCACACAACCAGTTAGTTAGTTCAGAAGATGGTTTATTTACATACACAAGAGTTACCTCGACATGCAAACACAATATCTACACCTATCAGTTACAATAACCTATACTTAACTTCAGGGCGACCGGCACTGTGCAAATGGATAAGGCCTTTATCTGAATTTCACTTGGCTGGTTCAAAGAAAGCGGCTTTGTCTCTGCTGGGCTCATCCGTCAGGTAGCGATCGCTGGTCTTGAACTTGGCTGTCTGTTCCTCTACAATTGATTTGGCACAGGCCGGATCCAAAAGAGACAGAACACATGGCTGTGTCCTCTTTTCATAGAATTTACAGTGCAGAAGGAGACCATTCGGCCCATCGAGTCTGCACTGGCTCTTGGAAAGAGCACCCTACCCAAGGTCCACACCTCCACCCTATCCCCATAACCCAGTAACCCCACCCAACACTAAGGGCAATTTTATCCCTCTGGGATTTAGCGCTCTTTGGGGCGGTCCTTAATCTTGGACCCAATAGTACGACAGTGCTCTGATCACTGTCTTCGATTTCGATCAATAAAGGGGCGGGTGCCTTGGTAGCTGGGCGGGTCCTTAGCGGTCATTGACCTTGGCAGTTGGGCTTTCTGAGTAAAGGAAGTGGCACCGATCAGTCTGTGGCTGTACCGGTTGCTTGATTGGAGTTCTATTGTCCTGGGAAAATGGGCCATTGGAATGCAAACGAGCGGGCCTGATTACCTGTGTTTCAGATACACATAGGCTCTGTATCTGTCTAAGTCTTGGGTTAGCCATAATTCCCATGGTCCTTTGCAGGTGGCCATCTTAGTTGGCTACATTCCGTCCTCTTGATCCTGAATGTGAAGCGTGGTGTATCACACTATCGATCCCTGTTCATTCTTGGTGGACCGGTCACACTTGATCAAGGCAAGGTTCTACTCTACTCTATCTTATGGTTTGAGACATTTACCTAATATTCCATTAATACAACCATAAATTAATTCATCTCTAACGGTCACTCTAATTCAGGTCACTATAAAACATTTAATTTATCCGAACAGTTGATCTCTAGCTAACGCTATCTAAGCTACTCTCATGCTGCTGGTGAATATCAAAGAACTTATAGACAGTACAAAATTTAAAACAGCAGCATCACATTTCTACTTAATCCTAATGAAGTTAAAGAGGTACATGGTTTATTCTTAGCAACAATTGGTACATGAATTTAATTTTGTTGAATTCCAAAGAAGGGGGATCGGACTGTATCTATCGGGGAGCGGGAAGCTTTTGCTCGCCATTTACGGACTCTGATTGTCTGAATGACACTGCAGATTCTTGCAATTACTAAAAGGGCCTCTACTGTGTATGAAAGGGGATTCCATTTGGCAATGTTTTCGCACCAAGTGGGGTTTCGCTGTCTGTCTTTATGTGTGGTGTAGTGTCCGGGCTGGTGGTGGCCTGTTGTGCGGTAGTGTTCGGGGCTGGTGTGGGGTTTGTAACAAGAGTCCTTGCGCGCGCAGTTGCAAAAGTCCAGCGATGATCCAAACACATGTCAGCAGTCCTTGCTTCATCTTGTGTTTTCTGTTTTCCGGGTGATCCTGGGGGCGCAAGCATAGTATCTGTTATTATCTTTTGTTAATATCTCATTTTATTAGTCTTTCTCTCCTTACTCCTTTACCCGTCATGATTGTCACCATGTGTGACTCCCTCATTTTTCTTTTTGAAACACCATTTTGGAGAGACAAGAAATGCAAATTTTTAAAGTACAGAGACTCTCGCAGCTTGTGGTCAATGCAGGGAGTGGGTGGACAATTTCTCCGACCAGTCTTTTCTTTACTTGCAACCAATGGTAGTTGAGGCTTACCTTAACCAGCCGAATTTCAGGGCGGCCTGTTTTATAGATTTTATCCCAGGGTTCAGAGGTAGTTGCGAGTATAGCAACCAATCGTGTCATATGTGTAAATAGCAGGTGGGGAGCGACCAGGGGGTCGCAAAAGGTAAAGGAAAGAAGGGGTGAGCATACAGAATGTGGCAAAATGCATTCTTTATACCACCACCAAAGGGAGATGGAGAAGGTGAAACTAAGGCCTGCCAAAGACCATGCAGAGTGTAGAGAACCATTCCAGAGCGTATGAAGTGATGGGAACATGAGGTGCGTGTGGGCCGCTGCATGATAAGAATGGGTGGAATCCCCGTGTAGGGCGGGGACCAGTGCCGTTACTCCCTACCTGGGTGACCTGGGTAGATGGTAAGAGTTTGTAGTCATGTGGAAACTTGTCATAAAGACTGGGAGAACAGTGATCTGTTTCTCGACAAACTTGTGCCTTTAACTGGCATAGGGCATCGCACCCTCGAATCAGAGGAGTAATTGTGTGTCGGGTGATATGAATTAAAACCATGTAGTAAAAAAGAAGAAGGAAAAGGCGGGCAGGCTCCATCAGAACTTGGAAACCTTAATACTTAGGTGGTGTCTCTTTCTCATCATCTGGACACCTCAGGGTTCTGTATCAAACAGTGTTGCAAAAGCATTACCGAAATGAGAGCCAGTATCTGAATCATCACCATCTCCCGGTTGCCAGACTCGTGCCTGCCGTTTCTGTGCCATGGCCGCGTGGGCCGTCGGATGGTCCGAATCGTTGTGCCTTACTCGTCTGCAAGAGTTGTCGTGGTGCCAAAGAGGGGCTTGTTTGTCGTGAGGTGTAGGGGCGGTGGGAGTGGAGGGCAAGTTACCATGATCGGGCGGTGGCTGTGGCGGTGGCTGGGGGAGGGCATATAGGGGGTCAACGATATCTAAGTCGTGGTTCCGGGGGCTGGGGTGACTGGGGGCAGATATCACGCCAGTGTTCAGGGATAGTAATCAAATACGGGAGGCTTTCACTGTCGTCGCAGTCAAATTCAAGGTGAAAGTCTGTACCTGTGGGCAGAGACAAGTTCGGGTCTGTGGGCGTGGACAAGGGATAAATGCTGGCATGGCTGGGGGAGGGTTGGCGTAGGGGTCGGACTAGGTTGTCGATGGGTGGGGCGTAATGTCTCCTATTGCCAGAGAGATGTGGTGGGAGTGGCTACATTGGGATCTGTAGACTTTGAGTTGGTTGATTATGGAACCAACCAGTTTTACCGTTGGGGTACATTATCTTGTACACGGAGGGGCTCACTTTGTCGGAAATGGAGTAGGGTCCTGCAAATTTGCGGGAGAGGAAAGAACTGGGGTTGTAAAGTGAAACCATTACTTGATGACCGAATGTGTACTCTACAGGGTCAACGGTTTTGTGAAAGCTGGCTTTACTCTGCTTCCTTCTAGCATCTAATCAGACAGCTGCAGTGAGTTGTGCCGCTTTCATGTTATCTGTAACCTGTTGGACTGCTTTTTCGTGGGTGAGGGCGGTTACTGTGGGGCTTGCCAAATCGAGGCCTAATAAATATTCAACACCCTTCATGGGTCGTCCGGTCATGAGAGTGTGGGGGGTGAAACCTGTGGGACTGGAAACGGTGTTCCGAATAAACATGAGAGCAAATGGGAGGACTGTGTCCCATGTGGTATTGTTCTGTTGCACCATCTTCCTAATGGTCGCTTTTAAAGTTCAATTCATTCTCTCGACAATGCCACTGGATTGGGGGTGATGTGCTATATGGAATTTCTGCCTGATTCCAAAAATTTTAAAAACATTTTGCATGACTCTGCCGGTGAAGTGGGAACCTTGGTCTGACTCAATGCTGCGGGGGGGACCCCAGCGTGTAAATATCTGTTGGATCAAAATCTTAGTGGTGGCCTTTGCTGTGTTTGTCCGTGAGGGAAATGCTTCTACCCATTTAGTAAAGGTGTCGATTACAACCGGCACGTACTTGAAACCATTTCTGCAAGGGGGAAGGGGGCCAATGTAATCGATTTGCAAATTTGTCCAAGGGCCATTCACAGGTCGGGTGTGACGTAGGTGTCCTTTCTTTGAGTAACGTTCGGGATTGTTCTGTGCACAGATAAGGCAATTCTCGACATAATGAGTTACATCGCTTTTTAAATCGGGCCACCAACACAAAGGTCTTATATGGCCAATGGTATTGTCTATCCCCTGATGTCCTTGTCCGTCATGAAACTGGTAAATGAGCTGGTTTCTGTCCTGGGTGGGGACCACATAAATTCCATTTTTTTAAACTATGCCGTCCTGTACAGTCAGTGTGTCTGTTAAACTATTACACTCGGACAACTTGTATGTGTGCATGTCTGCGGGGGTTGGAAAAGAGTCAGGGTGCTGAATTACATAGGCTATGGCTCTGAGTTCTGCTGCTTGTGAACTTGGGTGGCCAGGCAATTTTAAAGATATCTATTCTAGTGGGCGTCCCTGCGCGTCTTCTACGTAAATTCCACAACCAATAATTCTAACTACATTTTTGATTGTGGAGGAACTGTCTACATGAATTTTTTAAGCATTCCCTGTGGTTTGAGAATCCTGGGTTATACTGCCTGCTCGTGGGTGTAGTGACTTTGGGATAAAGGGTCCTGTGTGCTGTTGGGCTTCTATAATCTGCCACTCATGTGGGGTCCCTGCATATTGGAGATTATGTGTCGGTCTTGATGCCTTTTACCGTAATGTCCCTGCCTTGTAACAGTAGTGTCCAGCGAGCTCTCTGATTTGGCTGACTGAACCGTCCTTTAATCTATCGTCAAGTAATAGTTGCGTGGGGGTGTGCTCGGTCAAATTGTTACTGGGCTAAGGCCTGTGATGTACGCAAAGTACTGTACTGCCCAAAAGACTGCAAACAAGTGCCGTTCGCAGGCTGAGAATCCTTGCTCTACGGGGTTGAATACTCTTGAGGCATAGGCTACGGGTCCTAGGTGATCGTGTCGTTCTCGCAGGAGCACTGCTGATAGGGTTTAGTTGGTGGTTGCTACGTCTATGGCATAGGGCAAGTCTGTGTCTGGAACTTATCAAGCGGGGGCTGTGCCTAGGGCGCGTTTTAAATCATCAATGGCATCTGTGTGCTGCGAAAGTCATTCCCATGGGGCGTTCTTTTTAAGGAACTCTGAGAGTGGGGCTGCTTTAGTGGCAAAACCATCTATATGATTTCTGCAATATCCTACCAAACCTAGGAATGACCGGAGTGCAGTGACATTTTGGGGCAGGGGCAATTTAACGATGGACTCGATCAGTTTTTGCTCAATTTCTCTCTTCCCGTGGGTGATGATGGTGCCTAAATAAAGAACCTTTTCCTTTAAAATCTGGGCCTTTTTGTGGTTGACCTTGCATCTGATGGATTGCAGTAGGCCTAGTAATTCATATAAGAGCTCTACGTGTTCCTCTTTTGTGTCCATTTGCAAGAGCAGATCGTCTACATATTGTATGAGGCATTCGGGTCGGGAAAATTAAGAAAGTCCGTTGGCCAATTGTCGGTGGAAAATGGAGGGGGAGTTATGGAATCCTTGTGGGAGGCATGTCCACATGTACTGCTGCCCTTGAAACGTAAATACGAATTTATATTGGCAGGCCTTGTCTAATGGGATGGACCAAAAGCCATTGCTGATGTCCAGCACTGTGAAGTACTTTGCCTGTACTCCCTGTTTGAGCATGGTCGCAGGACTTGTGGCAACAGTGAAGGCTGCTAAAGGAGTTACCTTTTTAAGTTCTCGGTAGTCGATAGTTAGTCGCCATGAACCATCGGGCTTTTGTACGGGGCAAATTGGGGTATTATTTGTGGACGCTATGGGTCGAATAACTCCTTGGTCTAACAAACTGTTAATAACCTTCAAAATCTCACCCTCGGCATGCTGTGGGAAACCGTATTGCTTTTGCCGCTTTGGATCGGGACCTGAAATCTTTACTGTACCTGGGATCATCCCACAGTCCTGTTTGGGTTGGGCGAAGAAAGCTTTGTGTTTTATGAGGACCTCTCTAATCGTCTCGTCTGCACTAATTGTTTGCGGATTAAACCAATAGTCCTCTACTAAGCAAACCCTGTTTTCATAATCCCCTACTGTGAACGTAACGGGAGCCCTAGCTGTTTTGGCCATTCGCCATACACATTTGTTTACTGGGTCAAACAAAAGGTTATGGGAGCTCATAAAATCAATGCCTAAAATGTGCTCTGCTGTTTGGGGTATGTCAACTAAAACGACGGGGTGCCTGGTGCTAATGTTCCCTATCCGAATGGGTACGGGAGCTGTGATACATCCTTGCTGTATGTGGCCGGTGAGTCGACTCACGGTGATGATGTCTGTGGTGGGCTATTTGTCCTGTTGAAACATGGTGGAGGAGTTTAAAGTGGTGCGGGTTCCTCCTGTGTCCCAAAGAAAATCGACTGTATGTCCCCGGACTGTGCCCATAACTACTGGTCTGCCTGATTTGTCCCAGCGTGTGTCACAGACCCAAGTTGGGGAGTCCAAACACCATCAATCTGTGGAATTAAACCCTAAATCGTTTGAATGGTCGCTAACATTATGCATGGGCCTAACATTGTTCCTAGGTGGGGGGTTTGGTTGTTGGTATCGGTGCTGGTTCGTGGGGTTTTGTCAGCAATCGGCGCGCGTAATGTCCCACGTGGCCACAATTGTAACAACCTCGTGGTGCCTGTGCTCTGGGATGCTGTCCCTCGTGTCTACCCACGTTTATCCATGCTGGGTCCTGGCTAGTCCTAACTGGGTGCATGTTTGCTTCTATCTTGTCCTGATCTGTCTGTCGGTGTACGGTTTGTTCCCATGCTCTTGAAAGTCGTTTCAATATCCAAACTTCATTGTGTGTGGTCTACGGGGTCATAGTTTACACAAGTCTTTTGACCTGCGTCTGTTGCATGTGAGACTAAGCTGCGGGACCATTTAGTGATGTCCTCCTCATTTAGGTGTGCGCGGTTCAATTGTCCGTAAACTGCCGTGAAATGAATCCATAGACGACCAGCGAATGCGGTCGGATGCTCTCCCTCCTTTTGCCTGCAGTGATTTAAACCCTTGACTGGATCTCCTTTGTTCTACCCGATGGCATCTAATATGGCTGTTTTCATTTCCTGTAGGGTTCCTCCTGCTACATTTTGGGGTTCGAGCAAAGCTGATCTTACGGACTGGCTGAGGCTCATAACTATTAGCTTTACTTCCTCCCTCTCGACTAGGCCATCATAACTTTTTGTTGGTGCACCTCCTCAAAGAAGCTGTGTGGGTCTGCGGTGGGCTAGAATGGAGTAATTTTTGTGCAAGCTTCTCCTAATTGGATTATGGATAGTGGGGTGGTGTGAACGATATCAGGCTCATCCTGATCCGATGACTTGCGTTGTGTGGTGACCGGATTCATGGGGGTCGAATTGTGAGTGGGGGTGTGTGCTGCCTGTGCAGTCGGCGGTGCGGGTGCTTTTCTATTTGGGGAGTGGGGGGCTCGATTTTGATTTCCCGTGCCCTCTATGTATCTTTGGGCGCTTTCGTTTAATTCTTGCCAATCGGGAGCATCTTCCTCATCTAAATCATGCCCGAAAGTGTACCTGAAGCCATTCTGTACTGAGAGTAGCAACTGTAACTTTTCTATCTTCTGTCGGTATTTGCATGGTCAACGGTACTCTGCCTCTGTTCCTTAGAGGAGCTGTGGAGTGCTCTCAAAGCTGCTTTTAAGTCTGCGCATTTGCTAGTTAACTGGGCGACCTGTTGTTCTGTTTCCTCTCTTACCAGGACTGCGCGTTGTGTATCTTGGTAGGCTTTATCGTACTGGGTCTGGAAGCTACTAAGGTGAACTAGACCAGATTGATGTGCACGTTTTACATCGGCCATTTCCTTATCCTTAGCTGCTAACTGTTCCCGGAGTTGCTCAATTATCTTCTCGCTTTCATTACTGTTTCCCTCGTTCCTTTCTTCCTTGTCAACTAATTGCCTATGGAGCGTCTTCACGACCTCCCTCTGTGCCTCGCAATTGTGCCAAACAGGACACTATTGCCATCGGCTTTCTGACTTTCCCTACATTTTTCTTGTGGACCTCGCTTAGGTTTTCCCACCAAGTCTGTCCTATCTTTCCTGGACCTGACTCATCATTAGCACAAAAATTCAACCAAAGGGGCCATCCTTTCCCCTTTAAGTATTTCCTTCACTCTTCCTCCCATATGGGGCATTGCTCTGCTCTGTTGGTCGCTGCGACCTTGGGTTCCTATGGATTTATCAATCTTTCCATTGCTTGAGTGGCCATTACTTATTTTATTTCTTGCTCTACTTTGAATTTGGGACAGGGGAATAAGGCAGCGATTTGAACAGCGGTTATGGCTTAAGATTTTTTTCCGGCTCACAATCCCTCGATCGTTGTACACAATTCTAACGAGTTTACCTCACTCTTCCTGTTAGGTACGCATGGGGGTTACTACACACTTCCGAAATTCGGTTATTTGGTCGATATGGAACTTGCACTTGTGGTACTTTATCTTTCTCGCAATTGGATTCAAAGTTTGTGGGTTCTCTCGGAGTGACAAACTCTAGTCGAGTCCCGTCAGAGTTCGCCAATAATGTTGCCCATTTTCGATCCCAACAGCGTTGCCAATACTGTTGCTAATATTAATGATAATGTTGGTGAACCACAAACCTCCCCTTATATTAATCAAATGACCACAGAACCAGTTAGTTAGTTCAAAAGATGGTTTATTTACATACACAAGAGTTACCTCGACATGCAAACACAATATCTACTACGAGTTAAACTATACCTATCAGCTACAATAACCTATACTTAACTTCAGGGCGACCGGCGACCGTCCGTCAGGTAGCGATCATTGGTCTTGAACTTGGCTAGCTGTTCCTGCTACAATTGATTGGGTTGACACAGGCCGGATCCAAAAGAGACAGAACACATGGCTGTGTCCTCTTTTATCCCTCTGGGATTTCGCGCTCTTTGGGGCAGTCCTTAATCTTGGACCCAATAGTTCGACAGGGCTCTGATCACTGTCTTCGATTTCGGCCAATAAAGGGCAGGTGCCTTGGTCGCTGGGCGGGTCCTTAGCGGTCATTGACCTTGGCAGTTAGGCTTTCTGTGTAAAAGGAGTGGCGCTGATCAGTCTGTGGCTGTACCGGTTTCTTGATTGGAGTTCTATTGTCCTGGGAAAATGGGCCATTGAAATGCAAATGAGGGGGGGTTTCGATCAGGCTTGGTTACCTGTATTTCAGATACACATAGGCTCTGTATCTGTCTGAGTCTTGGGTTGGCCATAATTCCCATGGTCCTTTGCAGGTGGCCATCTTGGATGGCTACAAACTGGAGAAAGAAAGTGTGGTAGAATGGGATAACAGGCAAAGCAGTTATATTATCATGCGCAGAACCATTCGGCTCTGCACTCTCAGAGAAGTGAAGAGAGTACCCAATTCAATTTTTTTTCCAATTAAGGAGCAATTTAGCGTGGCCAATCCACCTAGTTTGCACATCTTTTGGGTTGTGGGGGTGAAACCCACGCAGACAGGGGGAGAATGTGCACACTCCACACGGACAATGACCCAAAGGCGGATTGAACCTGGGACCTCGGCGCCCTGAGGCTGCAGTGCTAACCCACTGTGCTACCGTGCTGCCCAGAGGAGTGAAGAGAGATGGTATTTCAGAATTCAAGGCCAGTGCTTAAGATCTATGAAAATGCATGGTTTAGTACTGCATTGAAATGTGAAAATTTCACTGCAACTGACACCTGAACTCAATGACAAAAATCATCAAATTCCACCATTTTGTCATCTGGTATTGAGAGAAGACCCACCAATCCAATGATCTGTATTGGAAGTATGGATGAAACATGATGAACTTTGACATGCCTGCAAAGAAGACTGACCAAAATTTGTGAATAAGCCAAGCTGGCAAGGATGACTGGCCACGAGGGGACGTGATTCACAGAGGATTCATCTTGTATGGGCAATGTCACAAAATTAAAACCGTTGGTGATAGTCAAACGCAAAACTCTTCCCGAAGAGACATTTCAGAAAGACATTGCCACTCTTGTTCATGAGAAAGGCCAGTTATAAGAAATGGATCAAATTGGTGTGGAATTTAAGACCAGGAGGACCACAAAGGACAAATCCAACACAGCCAATTACCGCCACATCAGTCTACACTCAATCATCAGCAAAGTGATGGCAGTGTTGTCGACAGTGCTTCAAGTGGCACTTATGCAGCCATCAATAACCTGCTCAATGATGCTTATAGTTTAAGTTCCGTGAGGGTCACTTGGCTCCTGATGTCATTACAGCCTTGGCTCAAACATGGACAGAGAGCTGAACTCAAGAGACAAGGTGAGAGGTGAGGTGACATCAAGGCAGTTTTTGACCAAGTTTGGCATCAAGAAACCTTCGCGAAACTGAAGTCAAAAGGAAGGTTCTCCACTGTTTGGATCATACTTAGCAAAAAGGAAGATGATTGTGCTTGTCAGAGGTCATTCATCTCAGTGCTAAGACATCATTGCAGGAGTTCCTCAGGATAGCTTCTGGACTCAATCACCTTCAGATGCTTCATCAATGATCTTCTCTCCATTATAAGATCAAAGTTAGGGCGGTTTGCTCATAATTGCACAATATTAAACATCATTCAGGACTCCTCAGATACTGAAGCCGTCCATGTCCAAATGTAACAAGACCTGGGCAACATTCAGGCTTGCGCTGATAAGAGGCAAGTAACATTCTTCCACCCAAGTACCAGGCAAATGTCCATCTCAAACAAGAGAGAAGATAACCATCTCCCCATGACATTCAATGGCATTGCTATCACTGAATTCTCCCACGATCAAGATCCTGGGGGTTCCCATTGGCCAGAAACTGAACTTGACCAGTCATATAAATATTGCAGCTACAAAAGCAGGTCAGAAGCTGGGAATGCTGTGGTGAATGTTTAACCCCCTCTACTCCCCAGAACTTGTCCACCATCTAGCAGACACAAGTCTATTATGGAATATTCTCCACTTGTCTGGATGAATGCAGCTCCAATGTGCTGAAGAAGGTCAACACCATCCAGGACAAAACAGCCCACTTGATTGGCACCCCATCCACCTCCTTAAACATTCATTCCCTCCACCATCAGTAGTATGTACCATCTCCAAGATGCACAACATCAAGTCACCAAGGACCATCAACAGTATGTTCTAAGGAGGGCAAGGGCAGCACAATCACTTGCAAAATCCCCTCCAAGCCACACACCATTCTGACTTGAATCCATATTGCCGTTCCTTCACTGTCGCTGGCTCAAAATCCTGAGACTCCCTCCCTAATAGCACTGTGGGTGTACCTACACCTCATGGACTGGATAAGGTCAAGAAGGCAGCTCACCACCACCTTCGCGAGGGAATTTAGGAATGGGCAATAAATGCTCACCAAGCCAGTGACCCCCACATCATGGGAATCAATAATATTTTTAAAAACAGACTATTGGATCGAATTGCTTGGTGATTCAGATAGTAATCCGTGATCTCAAGGAATTTCAATGTAATGTTTTGTAGTTAACTCATTACAATATATATTTATATTGGATTGGATAAAATGCATGCGGTTTATAATGTTATCTTAAAAAAGTTACAGAATTAATGTGAATTTTTAAATTCTGTTTGTTTTTACTCCAGTCCATTGAGACAGTCATGTTTAGTCCCAAATCATGCACATGTGTCAATCCCTCAAAAGATATAAAAACTGTCCCTGTGACTTTTGGCTTAAAAATTTGAGGCAGGTTCTCCATCCTCCCAGCCACATGTTTCTTGGTGGCAGGTGATGGCGCGCCGTTCGCTGGCAGTGCGATTCTCTGCTCCTGTCATTGCCAATGGGAAATCCCATTGAACCCCACCCCATGGCACCGGGAAATCTGCAGGTGGGGGGCGCGCTGCCAGTGGGACCAGAGAACTCCACCACCAGCAAACGGCCAGAGGATTCTGGCCATGATCTCAAAATTCTGGCTTTTACCCAAGAACAAAACAATGGTTTGGCCTCAACAGGAGTATTGCTTCCAGTTCTGGGGACCACGTTTTATAAAATATGAGAAGGCATTCGAAAGGTTGCGGAAGCAATTCTTCAGAATTCTTCAAGGGATGAGGAATTCCAGTTACATAAATAGGTTGGAAAGTGTTCCTTGGAGCGGAGCAGTTTGAGAGGTAATTTGATAAGGGTACAGAAAATCATGAAGATTCTGGACAGGTGAAGACAAACAGTTCCCTCTGATGGAAAGATCCAGGACCAGAGGGTACAAATTGAAGATAATTGGCACAAGGAAGCAATGGCGACATGAAGTAATACCATTTCACGCAGAGAGTGGTCAGGATCTGGAATGTACTGTCCTGAGAGTGCACTGGAAGCACTTTCGATAGAGACATTCAAAAGGAAATTGGATCATTACTTGAGAAGGAAAAGAATGGCAGGCCTGTCGGTGACTGAGCGGTGGTACCAGATCAGTTGCTCAGTTGGTGGGCCGGCACCGACACAACGGGCCAAATGGCCTCCTTCTGTCCTGCAACTATTCTATGTAAATGATATATGATAAAGTTTGAAGGGAATCAATGAAAACCAGGCGACAAATGAGTGTAAATAAATGCAGCACAGCATTGTGTATATTATCTTCACAGTTTGACTCCCGATCACACTTCAATTATAGGAGCAAACCTCAGGATTACAACTATTGTTGCAAAACTGTTGAACCATTTTTAAATCTGGCTCTTCACTAGAAGAAGTAGCAAAATGAAGCATTCTTTTTCTTGTATAGGATTAGAATCAAATGCAGCTTTTTCAGACTGAGCTGGCTTCTCGCCAGTGCAGTTATCACAATTATTGTATTGTGAATATTTACCCAGGCAGATGGTGAAACTATTTTAAGAGATATTCAACATGAAAATTGCAGAGCAATGAGCAGCCAGGGTCATGAACAGGTGCACCATCGGCTCTTTCAATTGTTTTTAGCATTCTGTCTGATAATTTTATCCAAAGTGTATTTCACTGCATTGAAAAATTGGTAATAAATATAAACCTATCAGAGAGCGGCATGGTAACGCAGTGGTTAGCACAGCTGTCACTGAGGACCCCCGTTTGATCGCGGCCCCGGGTCACTGTCCATATGGAGTTTGCACATTCTCCCCGTGTCTGCGTGGGTCTCACCTCCACAACCCCAAAGATGTGCGGATATGTGAATTGTCCACACTAAATTGCCCCTTAATTGGTAAAATATAATTGGGTAATCTAAACTTATTTTTACAAATGTAAACCTATCAGTTATAATTTTAAAGATTACAGTCCAGATTGACAATTACCACACCAAGCGTTCAGTGCTTTCTATAGAATATTTTCCTTTAAGAAGCTATTTCAAACCATTGATTTCTTTTAACCTGCCAACAGCATGGTGGCACAGTGGTTAGCACTGCTGCCTCAGTGCCAAGAGCCCAGGATTGATTCCAGCCTTGGGTGACTGTGGATTTGCACATTCCTCTCGTGTCTGCATGGGCTTCCTCCGGTTTCCTCCCATAGTCTAAAGATGTGCAGGTTAGTTGGATTGGCCATGCTAAATTGCCCCTTAGTGTCCAAGGATGTGTAGGTTAGGTGTAATAATGGGGTTATGGTGGAGTGGGCCTAGATAGAGTGCTCTTTCAGAGGATCGGTGCCGACCCAATGGGTGGAATGCCTCCTTCTGCACTGTAGGAATTCTATTCTATGATTTGATGGTGTTTGCTGCAACTTAGACAATTAAATTAGACATTTAATGCCATCATTTTCAAGCTGTTTACTTCTTCCTGATGTTGGTGCCAAAGTAGAGAAGTTTCTTGATGGATGGCAAAATATCTCCCAAGAATAAATAGCTGGGCAAACAGTGGACGTTAATGGCTCCTTCTGAACTAGTTTTTGGTGTGTTATGTGGTCTGGGATAACACAGGCTGCAACTTAATGCAGCTTTGACCAAAAGATACTCCAGACTTTGAAGTAAGTTCAATGTGATTTATTAAACCATTAGCACAGTTCTCTATGAGTGTGACTCTCCTGCTAATCTTGCTATAGTTACTCAGTCTAACTAACCAGTCTGCTCTAAGCCACGTGCTGGGTGTGATGCTGTTGATCTGCCCCTTCCTACTCTCTAGATGTCTGTCTGTGGAAAGAGACAGAGTATGTGTGCCCTGTCCTTATATATGAGATGTGTAATGCCCCCTTGTGGTAGTGTCACCTCTGGGTGTCTTGACTGCCCATTGGTTGTGACCTATTCTATGTGCTCATTAGCTGTATGTCTGCATGCCATGATGTCTCTGGTGCTCCCTCTAGTGTTTACTTAGTCATAGTGTATTTACATTAACCCCTGCGTATTTACAGTGATGCATATCACCACAGTTTTCTTTGCCTTTGCTGACAGCACCATATGGTGCCACGTTCATTTGTTTTGATTAGTGCGGAATAAAAATCATATGAAAAATTACTGGACAGGGATAACTTTGCTCACTTACTGCCAGGTTTTTGATGAGGTTCCTTCATTTGTTAACATGGCAATTTAAAGATGCAAATTTGTGGCGATCGTTAGCTTTATGTTCAGGCAGCAATTCCGACTGGTTATTACCAAGTTGGGAGTGTGAAAGATTACTTGGGATTTTAACCTTCAGCAAGTATAGAGCAGAAAGATTGCTGTTTTTGTGATTTATTTTTTCCACCCATTTGACATGTTTACTGCGATTTGATTTAAATTGGTTTATTTTTTTCCCGGCAACATCATTTTCGCAGCACGACCATGTGAACATGTGACTCTTCAACCACACACTCCATTAGAGCTGAAATCATGAAACAGGAAAAGTAGGCAGGAGGTCTCCCTTACTGCTGTCAGGCTGAATCCATTAATCAAAGGGTCTTTCCTGTAAAGTTCCAGTAGATGGCTTTTCTTTAACTATTGCGCATGCATTTTCTTTCGGGAAATATTCACTCACGGTGCACCTTTAGTACATCAAGATCAGAAACTGTCTCCGCCATCATCACATGCTACGGCAAACATGAATTCTGTGTTTCGTTTTCAGATGTGAAGCAAATTAACATCACAAATATTTTGTTTCTTCTGAGCAACTCAGCTGAATGAGTAGAATTATTCAAAAAAGGCAGTCTGCAAAAATCAACACAGCTGTTTAATAACAGGTTCTCAAAATGCCGCTTTATTTAAGTCCTGCAGCCAACCCCACTGTTCGTGCAAACACCTGCTCTCTGCAATAACTCTTCTGCACAGAAATGTGTGAGGTGCAAACTCGCAGGAAGCTTGAGCAATCGAATTGTTGTTCATGAAAAGCAGTTGTATGTCTCACCCATAGGTCACAATGCAGTAAATCCCCAAACTGAACACATCCAAGAAATGCACTTTTTAAAATCTCGTCAACCTTTAGCATGGTAAGTGAACATGTTGAAAATAAATTTATTCCAGGGAACCTGTATTTACTATTCAGTGAGACCCCCTCGGCCAGGATTCCCCATCCCCGGGACGCCCGTAGTGCATTCCCTGATGGAACGGAGAATCGGGTGTCGTAGGAAAATTGGGATGTTTATTCGAACAACTTTCTCCAAACCCCTGCTTGCGGTGTGAACGAGGTCCACAATGTACCCATTTGCATCTATTTAGCGGGCCCAATGCCCTATTCTCTGGCCTCCCGTCATTCTCCGATCCCCGTGGCCGGCAATGACATGGGCGCCGATCACTTGTGGTCTCAGCAATTGTGAACCTGACGTGGTGGACCTCGCAGTAGGCACCCTTGGCCCACCGTGAGGCCCACCATGCCAGGGCAATGCTGGTAGATACCTCTGAGGGCCACCCCTAACAATGCACTGCCTGCCTATGCCTCACTTAACGGACATCCCCCCATGCCCCCTCCACAGGGACCCCTGAAATATGGGGACCCCTTTAGACCCCCCCCCCTCCCCACTGGGACCCCCTGTCTAAAGGCGGACCTTTACAGATCTCTTGACAGACCTTACCTCATAAGGGCAGGGCACCCCGCGCCCAATTGCAGGGATGGGCATGATGCCACCTGAGCATCTTGGCAATGCCAGCCTGGCTTTCTGACCGTGCCCCTGCCAGCACCACCTGGACTTCCTGAAAGTGCCAAGGTGGCACCCAGGTGGCACTGCCAGGGTGCCCTGGTGGCATTGCTAGGGTGCCAGTCTGGCAGTGGCACTGTGCCCAGGTGGCATTGGGGTGCCAGGGTATCACCATGCCCACAGCCCAACCACCTAGGAGCCTCAATCACCTGAGAAACCCCCCCAAATGTCAGTATGCATGGTCCACGTTTGCCAAAACCAGTGCTAAATGGTGCAGGCTCAGTTCTCCAAGGTCAGGCTGTTAGTTCCCGGTTGCTGGGTAGATCTGGCATAGATGTATTCAAGTGAGACAAACTGCTCACTTGAATATGCAAATCTGGGTCCTGACCTAAATGGGTGGGATCCAAATCACGACACCTCACGAGATCTTGTTATATCTCATGAGGCGTGACGAGGCTGGTAAATCTCGGCAGAGGCTCATCATGTCCCGAGTCGGGCATGGCGAGACACTAGATCGCGCCTATAGTCTCCCAAATGGAGAATTCCGGCCATTGTTGGTAGGTCAATGTACCGTCAAGAGCAATGCCAAGGAATTTTGTTGTCGGATCATGGATGAGTGGTTGACCACAGCGCTGGACATGAATTCTTCCTTCCCCTTCAAGTTGTTCTGGGGGAAGTTTGAACAGACAGCCTTGGCAATGTTTGGTGAAAGTTTCCATTTTCTGAAATAGGCTTCCAAGGAATATTGATCTTTACTGAGTTTTCTAAATGTCCTGGAATTCTTTAAGCTGGAAAGCTAGGACCAAGTCATCAAATATGCAGAGAGCCATATCTTTGTGGGGAGGAGGTCACTGGTTTATGTGTTGAAGATGGCCACTGCGAGGCCAGATCCTTGTGAGAACTTGCTTTTGGTTATGTTTGGTTATCCGGCGGATTTAATCTCTGTGGTGCACATGGAACAGTTGGGTTGCTTATTAAAAGCCAGGCCTGGGCACAATGGGTGGCATTTAGTCCAGTCTGTTGCAAAGTGAAAGATAACAACCAGGGACATGCAATCACATGGGACACAATGCATTAAGTTGCCAGCAGGTGGAAACCCTTGTGATTAAGTCGATGCCGGAATGTTACCACTGCGGAAAGTTGCCCGCTCACGGCTCATTAATGAGCAACTTAAACTAGAATTTTGCATGATTTAGTTGCGTCTTTCGAATTACGTGAAAACGCCACTGGTCTGCAATGGCTGCTGAAACTCACCCAGCGAAACCCGGGAACTTATTAGACAATCTACCGTAGCCGGGGTAATTTTGGACCTGACCTGCATCGAGGTCATGTGTGTTCTGATCCAGCCTGAAGAATTTGCAGTTCCTTAAGGGACTGGCTTGAGATGTGTGGGCATAAGGCCTCTCTCAGTCAGAGGGACTGGCCTTAATAGTGGGCCCACTCAATACAGGAGCACAGGTCCATCACTTAAAGGGACAAATCCGTTGCAGGTATTAGCAATGAGATTAATTCACTCTGCAATACACAATTCATTTGGATCTGTGATGTTCATCAGGACAATAATACAAAGACATTAGGACAGGCTCCATAACAGCAGCAACCACAGAAGGCAGTGCCAGCACAACCGGCAATGGGGGACGCAGAAGATGGCACCATGACTAGCTGGATTTTTCACAGTAGCTTGACTTATTTGCAAAAATGCGATCAGCAACGTTGTCTATTTCACGGGTGAGTCACAGAACAATTCTTCCTCGTGTAGGCTCGCTTTCATCTGAGGGGATACCTCATACCAGTGTCCCTTCAAGTTACAGCCAAACTTAATTTCCATGGAACTCATTCCCTACAGGATACAACCAGGGATTGTGCAGGATCTCCCAGGCAACCAAACTCCACCGCCCATAGGAGGATACCTGTCCTCTTTTCAAGATGGCTGGTGACTTCATAAAAGTTTGCATCGATGAGGAAAGTTAGGGTGAGTGCTCCATGGGCTTTGCAGCCCTCAACTGGAAACAAGATTAGTCTGCGCTCGCAGATAGACTGGGAAAGGTTATGCAGTGAGCCCTCACTAAACCGTGGAACAATCGCTGACTGGACTATGACATTTCAGGACTCTTCAGTATTGGGGGACTTCGATGGATTCTTCTCCCTGGACCTTGCAAAGCATCTTGTGTTGAAAAAACAGAAAATTGTCGAGATTTAAAATTCCTGGCTGGCATTCAAAGCCTCCGGGACGAATCCTGTTTCAAAGACTGGTCTGGCTGCCCTGTAAATATGGCAACTGCGCCTGCCTGGTCATTGGATTGTGATACAGACTTCCTGACATCATGGCTACCTCGCCATGTGATCTGGGGGCGAGCCTGCGGCACATGCGCTAATTGGTCAGACACCACATGACCAGGTTAAACCAATCACCATGAACACGCGGCAGAGCCCCAAAGACTTCAGACCCTGGCGGAGAGAGGGGCTAGTCGTAGGGGGAGTGAGTGCAACAAGAACAATAAATCCAGCTGAATAGTCCAGTCCAGGGCAAAGCCGTGTTTTCTAAAGCTCCAACATAACCTCACTATTTTTGTACTCCGTGCCACTGTTTATAAACTCCAGTATCTCACATTTTTAACCGCTTTCTCAACCTGCGCTCCACCTTCATCAATTTGTGTTCAAATACACCCAGCTCCCTCTGTTTCCGCATTCATTTAGAATTCTACATGTTATTTTAAAGTTCAGGTTCCCATAAAACTAGCAACGACTTGAATTCAATGTTCCCAATTAACCATTTTTCAAAAGCTTACATCTAAATCCCTATCTTGAATTATCTGCAGTTAAAATATTAACAAGCTGAACTACGTTAGGCCAATTTCAGCAGGCTTGAAATGTGATTCACAAAATAACGAGATTAATCACATCATTTATTTGATGGCCAATGTTCAAGCTAATCAGGTTATTACATAATTACAGAAACAATGACCTTGAAATTAAGCTATATGAGTAATAGTGCAGGAACATTTAACATGCGTGTGAGCAATTATTTTCCGCTTTATTTGGACGGACAAGATAACCAGTTAAAATAATGAACAAAAAAAGTTCATTTGCTAACCAAGCCAAATTTCAAGGCTTGTGTTATTCAGACAGGAAACCATTAACTCATTTTGTTGTTTTCTTTTATAGAATTGCGGAGAATCACTTTGGTCCCTTGGTGCTGTGGTTAGTCAACTTAAAATGGATACTTTTAGAAGATCAGTCTTTTTAAAAATGAATTTAGAATACCCAATTATTTTTTTCCAATTAAGGGGC